>NC_057797.1:306608626-306870620 GCF_018294505.1 Triticum aestivum
CCGGGTCGCGCAGAGGCGGCGAGTGGGCGTGGCCGGGTCGGAGGAGGGCGCGGGACACGGACGACGGGGGGGTGGGGGGCAGGCGTGCGGGGCGGGCAATCGTCGGCGCGGGCGCGCGAGGCTTGCGTGCCTGGGGGCGCAGCAGCATGGTGGGGCGAACCGGAGCCGGAGTTGGAGGCGCACAACCGCGAGCGTAGAGGCGCGGAGCGGAGCCGGCCATGGGGCACGCTGTGCGAGGCCGGAGCTGGGTTCGTGAAGGACGCGGAAGGGAGGCCGGAGCTGGCCGGGCAAGGGCGCGAGTCGGCGCGGGGCCGGAGCCAGCCGGGCAGGGGCGCGGGTCCGGAGCCAGCCGGGCAGGGGCGCGAGCCGGCGCGGGGCTAGAGCCAGCCAGGGCAGGTGCAGCGAACGGAGCCAGCGGGTGCCCACGGGGTGTTGCGAGGAGGAGCGAGGACGGAGCGGATGACCTGTGGGCGAGGACGGAGACGACCCCATGAGGGGAGTGTTTGCCGTGGCCGCTGCTGCGGGATCGGACGACGGTGATGACGATGTGGTTGAAGCACAGCGGCGCACGGATGCGCGGAGTCGGGCGAAGCAGCGCGGAGATGGAACATCCAACAAAGGCACATACAGTGTACGACTATAGTCTGTGTGGTGTACGAGTAGTATATGGCCATAGCCTGACCAATGTATGGCATTATGCTACGAGGATTATCTGGCTTGTGTCTGGCCAGCATGTGAGAATTGTCTGTGTAGTGTATGGGCAGCGACAAGTAGCAGCAACAGATGGTGGCGAAGCCTTAGAAGAAGGGCGCGAGGTAGGCGATGAGGCAGGCATCACTCGCGAGGGAGGTGGCAGCGGACGGAGCAACGTAGAGCCACATCGGACAATCTGTGCTGCAGCGATGGTGACGAAGACGGTGAGGCCGATGACGAGGAGGCACTGCCCAGCGCAGTCGTCCCAGGGGCGTGTCGACGTCGAGCCCCGAAGCGCAACCGGAGAGGCGACGGCGATGCCACGACGATGATGACGAAAATGGACCCGCACGGACCGCGGTTCCGCGGCAGGTGGTATCATAGTACCGCCCCATGGTGAGCTCCTACTGTCCTCATTATCTCGCGGGCGGGTTCGTGAGACGACAGATGCCACGGGGTTGCTTGAGGTGAGGGCAAGACTGCCCTGGAGATCCAGGGACGAGATTGGGTAAGTAGCATGCGGTGGTTTACCCAGGTTCGGGGCTCTCCGGAGTGATAATACCTCTACTCCTGCATGTCTGATGATATATGCAGTGTATACATAGGAGTACAGAGTTGCTCCTAGAGTTGTATCCAGATGAATGCTATATAATACTAGCCTCATGTATGTGTGTGTTGCCGAATGAGTGTGGCGTAGTGTGTGAGTCCATGGATGGATGGACGTGTGAGCGTGGCCAAAATGAGGCTGGGTCTATGAAGCCTACCCTGGGATACTTTATATACTAGTGCCCAGGGACAAGGGGTGGCCCACACACCGGCTACTCTATTGAGATGTCATGTGATGATGTGGGCTACAGTGCATCACTATTGGAGCGCAATGAAGTGTCACATGATGCAGGGGTGGCCCACTGTAGAGTACGGCCGTCATGTCATAATCATAAAATGTGAAAATTGCTAACATGATTCAGATAGACTTAAGCACCGCTACGGGTGAGAAGGTCTCATCGTAGTCAACACCTTGAACTTGTCGAAAACCTTTCGCAACAAGTCGAGCTTTGTAGACAGTAATATTACTGACAGTGTCAGTCTTCTTCTTGAAGATCCATTTATTCTCTATGGCTTGCCGATTATCGGGCAAATAAACCAAAGTCCACACTTTGTTCTCATACATGGATCACATCTGAAATTTCATGGCCTCAAGCCATTTTGTGGAATCTGGGCTAATCATCGCTTCCTCATAGTTTCTAGGTTTGTCATGGTCAAGTAACATGACCTCCATTACAAGATTACCGTACCACTCTGGTGCGAATCTTGCTCTGGTTAACCTACGATGTTCGGTAGTAACTTGATTAGAAGTTTCATGATCATCATCATTAGTGTCCTCACTAATTGGTGTAGGAATCACTGGAACCGATTTCTGTGATGAACTAGTTTCCAATAAGGGAGAAGGTACAGTGACCTCATCAAGTTCTACTTTCCTCCCACTCACTTCTTTCAAGAGAAACTCCTTCTCTAGAAAGGATTCATTCTTAACAATGAATATCTTGCCTTCGAATCTATGATAGAAGGTGTACCCAATAGTCTCCTTTGGGTATCCTATGAAGACACATTTCTCTGATTTGGGTTTGAGCTTATCAGGTTGAAGCTTTTTCACAAAAGCATCGCAGCCCCAAACTTTAAGAAATGACAACTTGGGTTTCTTGCCAAACCACAGTTCATATGGTGTCGTCTCAACGGAATTGGATGGTGCCCTATTTAATGTGAATGCAGCCGTCTCTAACGCATAACCCCAAAATGATAGCGGTAAATCAGTAAGAGACATCATAGATCGCACCATATCTAATAAAGTACGATTACGACGTTCGAACACACCATTACACTGTGGTGTTCCAGGTGGCATGAGTTTGAAACTATTGCGCATTGTTTCAAATGAAGACCAAACTCATAACTCAAATATTCACCTCCACGATCAGATCGTAGAAACTTAATTTTCTTGTTACGATGATTTTCCACTTGACTCTGAATTTCTTTGAACTTTTCAAATGTTTCTGACTTATGTTTCATCAAGTAGATATACCCATATCTGCTCAAATCATCTGTGAAGGTCAGAAAATAATGATACCCACCGCGAGCATCAACACTCATCCGACTACATACTTCAGTATGTATTATTTGCAATAAGTCTGTTGCTCACTCCATTGTTCCGGAGAGCGGAGTCTTAGTCATCTTGCCCATGAGGCATGGTTCGCAAGAATCAAGTGATTCATAATCAAGTGATTACAAAAGCCCATTAGCATGGAGTTTCTTCATGCACTTTACACAAATATGACCTAAACGGCAGTGCCACAAATAAGTTGCACTATCATTATTAAACTTATATGTTTTAGCTTCAATGCTATGAATATGTGTATCACTACTATCGAGATTCAATAAAAATATACCACTCATCAAGGGTGCATGACAATAGAAGATATTACTCATATAAATAGAACATCCATTATTCTCTGATTTAAATGAATAACCTTCTCGCATCAAACAAGATCCAGATATAATGTTCATGATTAATGCTGGCACCAAATAACAATTATCCAGGTCTAAAACTAATCCCGAAGGTTGATGTAGAGGTAGCGTGCCGACCACGATCACATCAACTTTGGAACCTTTTCCCATGTGCATCGTCATCTCATCCTTAGCCAATCTTTGCTTAATCCGTAGACCCTATTTCAAGTTGCAAATATGAGCAACAGAACCAGTATCAAATACCTAGGTGCTACTGTGAGCATTAGTAAGGTACACATCAGTAACATGTATATGAAATATACCTTTCACATTGCCATCCTTCTTATCCGCCAAATACTTGGGGCAATTCTGCTTCCAGTTACCAGTCCCTTTGCCGTAGAAGCACTCAGTCTCAGGCTTAGGTCCAGACTTGGGCTTCTTCACTTGAGTAGCAACTTGCTTGTCGTTCTTCTTGAAGTTCCCCTTCTTCCCTTTGGCCTTCTTCTTGAAACTAGTGGTCTTGTTGACCATCGACACTTGATGCTCCTTCTTGATTTCTACCTCCGTAGCCTTTAGCATTGCGAAGAGCTCGGGAATTGTCTTATCCGTCCCTTGCATATTATAGTTCATCACGAAGCTTTTGTAGCTTGGTGGCAGTGATTGAAGAACTCTGTCAATGACACTATCATCAGGAAGATTAACTCCCAGTTGAGTCAAGTGGTTGTGGTATCCAGACATTCTAAGTATATGTTCACTGACAGAACTATTCTCCTCCATCTTGCAGCTATAGAACTTACTGGAGAACTCATATCTCTCAATTCAGGCTTTTGCTTGAAATATTAACTTCATCTCCTGGAACATCTCATATACTCCATGACGTTCAAAACGTCATTGAAGTCCTGATTCTAAGATGTAAAGCATGGCATACTGAACCATTGAGTAGTCATCGGCTTTGCTCTGCCAGACGTTCATAACATCTGGTGTTGCTCCTGTAGCGGGCTTTGCACCTAGCGGTGCTTCCAGGACGCAATTCTTCTACGCAGCAATGAGGATAATCCTCAAGTTACGGACCCAGTCCGTATAGTTGCTACGATCATCTTTCAACATAACTTTATCTAGGAATGGATTAAAATTCAAAGGAACAATAGCACGGGCCATTTAACTACAACAACATAGACATGCAAAATACTACAGGTACTAAGTTCATGATAAATTAAAGTTCAATTAATCATATTACTTAAGAACTCCCACTTAGATAGACATCCCTCTAGTCATCTAAATGATTACGTGATCCATATCAACTAAACCATGTCCGATCATCACGTGAGATGGAGAAGTTTTCAATGGTGAACATGACCATGTTGATCATATCTACTATATGATTCACGCTCGACCTTTCGGTCTTAGTGTTTCGAGGCCATATCTGCATATGATAGGCTCGTCAAGTTTAACCCGAGTATTCTGCATGTGGAAAACTGGCTTGCACCCGTTGTATGTGAACATACAGCTTATCACACCCGATCATCACGTGGTGTCTCGGCACGACGAACTGTAGCAATGGTGCATACTCAGGGAGAACACTTATACCTTGATATTTAGTGAGAGATCATCTTATAATGCTACCGCTGTACTAAGAAAAATAAGATGCATAAAGGATAAACATCACATGCAATCAAAATAAGTGATATGATATGGACATCATCTTGTGCCTTTGATCTCCATCTCCAAAGCACCATCATGATCACCATCCACCGGCTTAACACCTTGATCTCCATCGTAGCATCGTTGTCGTCTCGCCAACTATTGCTTCTACGACTATCACTACCACTTAGTGATAGAGTAAACCAATTACATGGCGATTGCATTTCATACAATAAAGCGACAACCATATGGCTCCTGCCAGTTGACAATAACTGTTACAAAACATGATCATCTCATACAACAACTTATATATCATCACGTCTTGACCATATCACATCATAGGAAGCCCTGCAAAAACAAGTTACACGTCCTCTACTTTGTTGTGGCAAGTTTTACGTGGCTTTTGTCAGATTTCGGGTTCCGGCAGACCCTTGAGGTTCGAACACTGGGGTGCGCGTGGAGATTTCGCCTTCTACCTACCTGCACCCCACCGCCACGCTAAGATCTAAGCTATGGAAAGAACAACACAAGAGACACAGGGTTTATACTAGTTCGGGCCACCATTGTGGTGTAATACCCTACTCTAGTTTGTGGTGTGGTGGATTGCCTCTTGGGCTGATGATGATGAGCAATATAAGAAAGAACAGCCTCGTGAGGGTCTGTTCTTGGCTGGGGGATGAACTGCTAGGAGGAGTTCAGTCACCCTTCTCTCTCTCTCTCTCTGCTTGATGCTACTCGATCCGATCCCAGCTTGTTTCTGGATTGGCCGATCCTCTCTACCCTGGGGGTGGCTAGTCCTATTTATAGGCAAAGGCCCTGGGCCTCTTCCCAAATATTGAGCGGGAAGGGCGCCAACAATTGGCCATTTTGAAGGGGAACATCTGGTACACTTATCCTGACTAAAGTTGGTCCTCACCTGCCAAAGGCTCGGGTGGTGACGCTGGCTTGGGCCCCACAATGACTTCCTCCCTGCCGTTGGGCTGGTCTTGGTCTCGTTGCACCGAAACAGGGCCTTTGCTTGATGCTCTCGCCTGCGCTTGCTCCCTTTTCACCAAAGAGGAAAGGAGGACATTGCACGGGCTGGCGCCCGCCTGGCGCCCTTGGTCGTCATGGCTTGCGTCACGGGCACCTCGCGAGGTACCCCGCCTTGATCTCTCTGCCTCCTCACGAGCCAGCCTGATGAGGCCATGCCTGAGGAAGCTCCATGTCGTCCGCCCCGTGAGGCTTGGCCCCTCGCGAGGGTCTTGGGTCTGTGTTGATGAAGATGGGCCGCGCTGGGCCCCCCTTTGAGCCACGCCGCAGGCAGGCAAGTCTGGGGACCCCCATTCCCAGAACACCGACAGTAGCCGGGCCCAAGGCGCGCCCGGACTTGGCCGTGCAGGGAGGCGAAAGGGCAAGAGCGAAGCGCCGCGGGCCCTAACAGCCTGCGGCCTTGGGCGCCGCATGGCGGTTGATTGGACGTGAGCGCCTCAGCAACCGCGTGTGTTGATAAAGGAGCGGTATCTGCCTAGGCTTTGCTTTTTTTTGCTTTCTCCGGTTGCTTCTCAGATCCCCTTTCCTGCGCCTCTCCTTCCTTCCTCCAAAATTTCTAGATCTACTTCGGCCGTGTGACCTAGGAAGCCATGGCACCTCGTCAGTCCCCAACCGGAGCTTGGTACTCGTCTGCCCTGGATTCGCCGAATGTGTCGGAGGCGAGCCTCGCCCGGTTGCGCCGGATGGCGGCGGCGCAGGGCATCGACGGGGCGAAGGTGTTCAAGGCCGGCTCCGCCACCCCTGAGGGCCAAGGGAGCACCTTCTATCCGCTCTTTGTAAGCGCCATTGCTACTACCTGGTGCCTCCCTTCTCCGAGTTCTTCTTCTCTATCCTCCATCATTATAAGCTACAGGCTCTGCATCTCCACCCCAACTTCATCCTTCTCCTGGCAATCTTCGCCTATTACTACGAGGCTCACGTAGGGGTGCAGCCCTCAGTGGCCTTGCTGCGCCACTACTTCTACCTCCAGACCTCTCGCGGTCCTGCTTCCGCGTGCGCGAGCTTCGTCGCGTACGGTGGCTCCATTGCCATTTCGAACCCCGGGAAAAGGATTGAGGGCTTCAGGAGCAAGTGGGTCTTGGCAGATGCTGGGCGCATCCACCCTCGGCTGATCTTGCCCACGGAGCAACCCACGAGCTCCAGCGATTGGGGTCGAGCGAAGCTCGCGGACCCCCGCGCGAAGCTGGTGTTGGAGAAGATGGACGCGGATCTGAGGCCGGCCAACATGGCGGCGACGAAGCTGACCGGCGCGTCGCTGCTGAGGGAATTCCTGGAGCACCAGCTGGCTCCGCTTTGGCAGTACTCACTTCCGATGTGGAGGCCCCATCCGAGCCCCGCGGTCTTGGCCGACGAAGATCTGGCTGCGGTCCTCCAATCTCTGGTCGGGGGCGATGTGGCGAGGTTGGAGAGCGCTCCTACGCCCTTGTTCCTCCGTGACGGCTGGGAGCAGGTAGTGGAGTCCATGCCCATCTTCAACGGGGACAGGCCCGTGCCCACGGAGGCTCTCGAGGAACCGGTGGATGTGTCCTCCGACGACTCCAGCGAAGGGGAGGAAGGAGGGGAGCGGGAAAAAGGACCTGACTCCGAGGTGACTGACGGAGAGTCGAAGGCTCCCCTCCCCCGGCGCAGGTCCCGCGTTCTCCGCCTCTCTCCGAGCGATGATGACGAGGATGATGACGAGGAGGGCGGCGGGAGCTTGCCCCCTATCTCGAAGAAGGACAGGACCGGGCTGATCTCCCGCGGGTCTGCCCCGGCCCCGAGGCGGACCGCAGACGCGGCTTCCGCTCTCGAGCTTCCTGAGGTTGACCCTTCCAGCCGGATTTCCGGCTTCAAATTTGGCCGGAGGCTGCCTGAGCTCACTGACGACAACCCGTAAGCGCTTGATTCTTGTCCTTATTTCTTGTTCTGCTGCTGAGGCTTGACGTCCGCATCTCTTGGATAGGCTAGCGCCCGCAGCAAAGAAGCCGAAGGGAGCTCCTGAGGTTCCATCCAGGGCAGCGCCTCTGCCCGCGAAGGAAGGTGACCGCAACACACGGGCCTCTCCTGCCCAGTCGTCCTCGCGAGGCCTGGCTGAGCCGGCTGGGGCGAGCTCAGCCCCCATGGCCCAAGCTACTCCCGAGGTGCCTTTGCCTGCTGCCGCCACCACAGCCGTTGGGGCGCAGCAGGCTCCGCCTCAGGATGCGGTGGTCGCGCTGCCGCCTTCTCCTCCTACTCCACCGACTGCTATCTCTCCGACTCCTACTGCTGTTCTGGATCGTGCTGCTGCTGAGCTGGACCGGCTGCGGCAGGATCTTCATGGCGCCGACCCTCGCTTGGTGGCCGGGCGCTTGGAGCTGGCTTCAGGATGGATTCGCTCCGACGCTACAATTCGGGCGGCGCTGGTCCAGGCCTCGACGGCTTGCGATGAGGAGAGGCAGGCCGTCCTTGAGGCGAAGGCTGCTCGTGATGTAGCCCTGGGGGAGGTGGTCGACGTCCATGGTCGCTGCAAGGTGCTGGAGGACGAGCTGCAAGGCCTGCGGGACCAGCTCGTGAAAGAGGTCCGCCTTCGCCAAGAGCAGGAAGAAGGCGTGAAGGCTCGCGAGGCGGCCGTCAAGGACCGGGAGGCCAAGCTCAGGAAGCGCCGTGACCGCCTAGGCGCGCTGGAGCAGGAGTTGGGGGCGAGGAAGGTTGAGCTGGACGACAAGGCCCAGGTTCTTCCCGAGGACCGCGTGGCCTTCACGGAGATGGATGCGAAGGCTCGCTCCTCGCCGAGGACGCTTTATGACAGCGGCCTGGAGATCCCACTAGCTGGCGCCGAGGACGGCCCCGCCAAGCTGCTTCCCTTCCTGGTTTGCGCTCTTGAAGATGTCGCCCTTGGCCTTGGCCCCACGGCCAAGGCCGAGGCGTGTGTCTTGTCTTCTGCAGCACTGACGCGGGTCCTCACCCACATCTACCTTCGCGATCCCAGTGTCGACCTCGACAGCCTGTTGGAGCCAGCAAGCGGCGAGCGTGCCGCTGCCGCTGCCGAGGCCATGAAGGGTCGCGCGGAGGCTCTGCTGGGGAGTTTCGGGCCTTCAGCACCAAGCCGAAGCGAGGCGCTGCCGACCCTGCTGCTCCATGAGGCGAAGCCACTCCGTGCTGCTCTGCCGCCGACAAGTGACTCCATTGTGGCCCCTGTCCTGCCTTCAATTCCTGCACATGTATCATGCCTCGGGGAGGCGTTTAAACTTGCGGTTGGCGTTGAGATAACAGTGTGGACTGTAATATTTGCTTTTGAATTCCTTGAAATTTGCACTCTTCCTTCCTACTTGCTTATGTTCTACGCCGGCAGAGCCCGGCCCCGCGCATACCTCAGCCGCTGTTAGCCCCAACCGGAAACCAGGACGGGACCAAGGAGTGAGGGGCTACGTGACAAGTTGGGCTCCTGAGTCACGATGCTCGGGAGTCCCCCTTGGTGCACGAACAACAAGTAGGGAGGTGAGATGTGGGTGGATCTACCATTCTATGTCTGCAGAGCCCGGCCCCGCGCATACCTCAGCCACCATTAGCCCCGACCGGAAACCAGGACGGGACTAAGGAGTGAGGGGCTACGTGACCAGTTAGGCTCCTGAGTCGCGATGCTCAGGAGTCCCCCTTGACGCTCAAATGTCCTTCATACCTTGGCTCCGCTCGGGGAGAGACGCACGACGAACCAGGCCCGGGGGGGCCTGGCTGGGTGGCGTGCGTCTGGGCGTGACCCAGGCGCAGCCCCCGTGCCCAGCCCCCTCGCGCGGCACTCCCGAGGGGAGGCGTTACGATGAGGCTAGACACTGAGCTCTGGGCCCCCTGAGGTTAATGTGGCCCGGGGGCCACCCTCAGTTGTTTATCACCAGCGCGGAGCATAGCGCTTCTGTATGTGTACGGGCATAGCCGCTCCTTGGCAGTGTCGTCAGCCAGCGCGAAGCATGGTGCTTCCACTGGTACGTGGGAGGGGGCTCCCCTCCGGGAGGAGCCCCCGGGCGTGTACAGCCCCGCCCTGAGACGTAACTGGCACGGTAGGGCCTGGCGAGGTGTATCTGGGCACCCGTGAGCCAGCGCGGGACTCACGGGGCCCTACCTCTAGGCGGGTTGCGCCTAGCACTGGGCCTTATCTTGTGATATGTTCCTGCAAATTTGGTTAGATGCCGGCACTCTACGTCCTCGGGTCCCGGCCCTCGAGCTGGTCTCAGCCGTCGCTGGTATGCCAGGTCGCGATGTCGTGGGCAAGGCCAGAGGGTGAGGGCTGGAGAGCCAGTAAGAGCCCTGAGTCGTGATGCTCAGGTACCCCCCCTTTAACGTGCAAGTGGTCGGCATGGAGAAGAAGAGGTGTCGTGGACCGATGAAATAATCAAGCATGGTGGGTCGAACACATAGCCGGAAATAAATGCTAAAGGGATACGTGTCGCTGGGTCTGGCCCGAGCGACTTGGGGATGATGCAGCCCGAGGGGCGCCCCCAACAAAGTAAGCTAACAACATGAAATAAAAGGGATACATGCCGCAGGGACGGACCCACGTGACCTCGGAATAATGCAGCCCTGGGGGGCGCTCCCAGATGGAAATGAAACTTGAAAGATGTCACCTGATGATGTTGAGGACGAAGCAGCGTTGGTGTAGCAGACTCGGTGGGCTGCGGAAGCCGATCCTCACAAGCCCCCAGACCCAGGGGCCTCGGGAGGCTCCGGAGGCGCTGGTGGATCCTCGTGGACCATCTCCATCTCCGCCAGGGCTGCGGAATGCCTGGCCTCTTGAGCCTCCATGATGCCCCTCATGAGGCGCTGGTACGTGGCAACCGTGCTCGGCAAGCCGTAAGGCATGCGAACGTAGCTGTGGGGTGGACCTTCGCAGCGCCCCACTCGTGAGGGCCAGAGGCGCTCCAGAGAGGCGACTCGATTGAGCCCTGGTATGTCGATGCAGACGCGCAGCCCACCATCCTCGCCTGGATGGGGAGCCACAGCTGGTAGGCGGCGGACGCCTCTCATGACTCTTGACTCCTGTAGCTCCTGAATGGCCTTGCTGACGAACTCTTGAGGGTCTGGACCTCCTTGCCTCACTCCTTGAGGGAAACGTGCTTCGAAACACGCCTCCATGTGGTGCCCAAGCGCCTCCCTCGTGACCCTATCCAGGTCGGTGGCCCTCCAGGGGAGAGCCCCCGAGCCCTGCCTGAGGAGGGCGCCGAGCGCGCTTTCCTATGCGATGGAAGGAGGTTCTCCCTGGGCAGGCGCGGGCCCTGAGGGGCCTGCCTCCTGAGGAGCCGGGACGGACGATGTCTTCTTCTTCTAGGGGGTGGCCTCGAGAAGCCTCCTGCTTCCGCCATCCGGGTCTTCCGGTGATGCAGCCTGAAAGGCTTGTTCTAGGGAACACACCGCGTCCTTCTCTTCACAGGGCACCGTGATGACTCCGCCACTTCCTGGCATCTTGAGGACGTTGTAGCCATGGTGAGTCATGGCCATGAACTTGGCCAGTGCTGGGTACCCAAGGATGGCGTTGTACGGCAGGCGAATGTGAGCGACGTCGAAGTCGATGAGATCGGTGCGGTAGTTGTTTCGTGCCCCGAAGGTGACAGGGAGGCGGACCTGCCCAATCGGGACCGTGGAGCCGTCGGTGACTCCGGAGAAAGGCTTGGTTGGCTGAAGCTGGTTGTAGGGCACTTGGAGATTGTTGAATGTTTCCACGGACAAGACGTTGAGCCCTGTCCCGCCATCGATGAGGGTCCTGGTGACCAGCACGTTGCTGATGATTGGGGAACAAAGCATCGGGAGGACTCTGGCCGTGGCCGCACACTTGAGCTGATTCGCTGAGCTGAACGTGATGGCGCATGCTGACCACCAGAGAGGGTGCGTGGCTTCGAGCTTGGGGAGGACTGCATTCACTTCGCAGGCGAACTGCTTGAAGATGCATTGAGAGGCTGGGGCTTGAGCCCCGCCCAGGATGCAGGCGATCGCGCGCGGCTCCTGGAAGCCCCCAGCCCCCTCGTCCTGATGGCGGTCCTCGTTTCTCCTTGGCTGCAGCGGCAGCGGAGGGAGGCCTGCATTGCCTTGTGGGCGATCCTCGCGAGGCTGATCCCTCCAGTCTCCCTCGAGAGGCATGTCTTGCCAGCGATCCTCGCGAGGTCGATCGCGCCACCCTTGGCGCGGGAAGCGGTCTTCCCAGCGTACTGCGTTCCTTCCTCCTCCTCGACCATAGCCCCGGTCACCGCGGTCGGGACGACGGCCGAACCTTCCTTCTCGCACGACTCGGAGCTCTTGACATTCATTGGTGTTGTGGGTGTGGAGGTCGTGGTACACACAGTACCGAATGCCCTTGGAAGATTCGGGCTGATCTCTGCCCCGCTTGGTGTATGGTTTTGCCGCGAGCACGGTAGCCCCCTTGCGCTTCACATCCTTGGCCTTGGGCTTCTTCTCTTCTGGGTCTGCGGCAGGCAGCTCAAGGAGGGAGAGATGCCCTTCCTCAGCCCTGGCGCACTTGGTCGCCAAGTTGAACAGCTCCAAGGAAGTGCACAGGTCTTCATGCATCGCCAGCTCCTCCTTCATCTTGACATCGCGCACGCCGTCGGAGAAGGCTGAGATGATGGCCTCCTCGGTCACCTTGGGAATCTTGAGGTGTGCGTTGTTGAAGTGCTGGATGTACTTCTGCAGGGTCTCTCCGGGTTGTTGCTTGATGCGGCGCATGTCGCTCACGGCGGGTGGCCGGTCGCGAGTACTTTGGAAGTTGGCGATGAAGCGGGTGCGCATCTCGTCCCAGGAGGAGATCGTGCCTGGGGCTAGGTTCAGGAGCCAGGTGCGGGCCCCGTCCTTGAGCGCCATGGGAAACCAGTTCGCCATGACCTTCTCGTCTCCGTTGGCAGCTTTGATGCCCAGCTCATAGAGCTGGAGGAACTCCGCAGGGTCGGCCGTGCCGTCATAACGAGGAGGCAGGTCTGGCTTGAACTTGCCGGGCCACGCGACGATGCGTAGCTCGGTGGTGAAGGCACGGCAGCCTGCTGTGGCCATAGGAGGCCTTGGGTGACGGAGATCTTGGTCTTGCAGGTCCCCATGCGCTGCAGCTGGGAGCAGCGTGGGGTCTTGACGTGCGGGAACAGGAGCATGACCGCGACGTGCTGGAGCAGGGAGTGCCCGGGCAGCTTCTTGCGGGTGAGGGACTTCTTGGCAGCTCTGCTCTTGCCGCGCTAGCACCTAACGGAGCGGGTTCCTCCCAGGGGCCACGCGCCTTGGAGCCTGGGCGCCTTCTTGAGGAGGAGGCGGCTGGGGCGCCCCCGAAGCTTCGTCGCTCGCGCAGGGCGGGGTGCAGTGCAGCGGAATGGACGGTGCAGGAGAGCCCCCCGCTGCGCGGACAAACTCGGCAACACGGCCGAGCCATTCTTCGTAGACGTCGTCGACGGGACGGCAGCGTAGGAGCTCTTTTGCCGCAATGAGCGCAGCTCGAGCCTCCATGGGTGCGCGGAGCGCGCGGGACGAAGAACCAGCTGGGGTGAGCGAGGGAGTAGCGGTGCGGCCGTCTTGCCGCACGGACGGATGCTGAGACGATGCTTGCTGCTCGTTTCCCGCCGGGGCGGTGGCAGCGTTGACGGCAGGTTACGGGGAACGGCGAGGACACCCGCCGACAGGAGCCGTCTGGGCGGCACGGGAAGCGAGAGCGGATCGGCGCTCGGCGCGGGCCCGACGAGCGTCAGACATGGACGAGATGGTCGGAGGAGAACGGGGCGGTGGAAGATGAATCCCGGCGCACCCCTACCTGTCGGATTTCGGGTTCCGGCAGACCCTTGAGGTTCGAACACTGGGGTGCGCACGGAGATTTCGCCTTCTACCTACCTGCACCCCACCGCCACGCTAAGATGTAAGCTATGGAAAGAACAGCAGAAGAGACACAGGGTTTATACTAGTTCAGGCCACCATTGTGGTGTAATACCCTACTCTAGTTTGTGGTGTGGTGGATTGCCTCTTGGGCTGATGATGATGAGAAATACAAGGAAGAACAGCCTCGTGAGGGTCTGTTCTTGGCTGGGGGATGAACTGCTAGGAGGAGTTTAGTCACCCTTCTCTCTCTCTCTCTCTCTCTGCTTGATGCTACTCGATCCGATCCCAGCTTGTTTCTGTTTTGGCCGATCCTCTCTACCCTGGGGGTGGCTAGTCCTATTTATAGGCAAAGGCCTTGGGCCTCTTCCCAAATATTGAGCGGAAGGGCGCCAACAATTGGCCATTTTGAAGGGGAATATCTGGTACACTTATCCTGATTAAAGTTGGTCCTCGCCTGCCAAAGGCTCGGGTGGTGACGCTGGCTTGGGCTCCACAATGACTTCCTCACTACCGTTGGGCTGGTCTTGGTATCGTTGCACCGAAAGGGGTGCCTTTGCTTGATGCTCTCGCCTGCGCTTGCTCCCTTTGCACCAAAGAGAAAAGGAGGACACTGCGCGGGCTGGCGCCCGCCTGGCGCCCTTGGTCATCATGGCTTGCATCACGGGCACCTGGTGAGGTACCCCGCCTTGATCTCTCCGCCTCCTCGCGAGCCAGCCTGATGAGGCCGTGCCTGAGGAAGCTCCGTGTCATCCGCCCCGCGAGGCTTGGCCCCTCGCGAGGGTCTTGGGTCTGTGTTGATGAAGATGGGCCGCGCTGGGCCCCCCTTTGAGCCACGCCGCAGGCCGCAGGCAGGCAAGTCTGGGGACCCCCGTTCCCAGAACACCGACAGCTTCTACGGGCTTCTAGCAAGAACCGTTCTTACCTACGCATCAAAACCACAACGATTTTTTGTCAAGTGTGCTATTTTAACCTTCAACAAGGGCTGGGCATAGTCAAAATCGATTTAACTAAAGCTGGAGAAACAGACACCCACTAGCCACATGTGTGTGAAGGACGTCGGTAGAACCAGTCTCTTGAACGCGGTCATGTAATGTCGGTCTAGGCCGCTTCATCCAACAATACCGCCGAGTCAAAGTAAGACATGCTGGTAAGCAGTATGACTATTATCGCCCACAACTCATTGTGCTCTACTCGTGCATATAACATCTATGCATAGACCTGGCTCGGATGCCACTGTTGGGGAACGCAGTATTTCAAAATATTTACCTACGATCATGCAAGATCTATCTAGGAGATGCATAGCAACGAGCGGGGATAGTATGTCTATGTAGCCTCGTAGGTGGAAAGCGGAAACGTTTAGTAACGTGGTTTGATACATCTCCAACGTATCTATAATTTTTGATTGCTCCATGCTATATTATCTACTGTTTTGGACTATATTGGGCTTTATTTTCCACTTTTATATTATATTTGGGACTAAGCTATTAACCGGAGGCCCAGCCCAGAATTGCTGTTTTTTTCTATTTCCGTGTTTCGAAGAAACATAATATCAAACGGAGTCTAAACAGAAAAATCCTTTTTGGAATGTGATTTTCTTCTCGGATAAGACCCAGGAGACTTGGACACTACTCCAAGAAGTACCGGAGGCGGTCATGAGGGTAGGGGGCACCACCCCCTACAGGGCGCGCCCCCTTGCCTCGTGGGCCCCTCGGTGCTCCACCGACGTACTCCTTCCTCCTATATATACCCACGTACCCCAAATGATCAGAACATGAGCCAAAAACCTAATTCCACCGCCGCAACTTTCTGTATCCACAAGATCCCAACTTGGGGCCTGTTCCGGAGCTCCACCGGAGAGAGCCGCCATCATGGAGGGCTTCTACATCATCATAGCCCCTCCGATGAAGTGTGAGTAGTTTACATCAGACCTTCGGGTCCATAGTTATTAGCTAGATGACTTCTTCTCTCTCTTCGAATCTCAATACAATGTTCTCCCCCTCTCTTGTGGAGATCTATTCGATGTAATCTTCTTCTTTTGCGGTGTGTTTGTTGAGACCGATGAATTGTGGGTTTATGATCAAGTCTATCTATGAACAATATTTGAATCTTCTCTGAATTCTTTTATGTATGATTGGTTATCTTTGCAAGTCTCTTCGAATTATCCGTTTGGTTTGGCCAACTAGATTGGTAGTTCTTGCCATGGGAGAAGTGCTTAGCTTTGGGTTCGATCTTGCGGTGTTCTTTCCCAGTGACAGAAGGGGCAGCAAGACACGTATTGTATCGTTGCCATCAAGAATAACAAGATGGGTTTTATTTCATATTGCATGAATTTATCTCTCTACATCATGTCATCTTGCTTAAAGCGTTACTCTGTTTTTAACTTAATACTCTAGATGCATGCTAGATAGCGGTCGATGAGTGGAGTAATAGTAGTAGATGCAGAATCATTTCGATCTACTTGTCACGGGCGTGATGCCTATATACATGATCATGCCTAGATATTCTCATAATTATGCTCAATTCTGTCAATTGCTCAATAGTAATTTGTTCACCCATCGTAGAAAACTTATGCTCTCGAGAGAAGCCACTAGTGAAACCTATGGCCCGGGTTTATTCTCATCATATCAATCTCCATCACTTTTATATTGTTTTGCTATTTACTTTGATTTTACTTTTGACTTTGCATCTTTATATCAAAAATACCAAAAATATTCTATCTATCAGATCTCACTCTCGTAAGTGATCGTGAAGGGCTTGACAACCCCTAATCGCGTTGGTTGCGGGTAGCTATCGCTTTGTGCAGGTACGAGGGACTTGACTGTGGGCTCCTACTGGATTGATACCTTGGTTCTCAAAAACTGAGGGAAATACTTACGCTACTCTGCTGCATCATCCCTTCCTCTTTGGGGAAAACCAACACAAGCTCAAGACGTAGCACGGTTGATGTAGTTGAACGTCTTCGCGATACAACTGATCCAAGTACCGAACGTACGGCACCTCCACGATCAGCACACGTTCAGCTCGGTGACGTCCCTCGTACTCTTGATCTAGCTGTGGCCGAGGGAGAGTTCCGTCAGCACGACGCCATGGCGACGGTGATGATGAAATTACCGGCGCAGGGCTTCGCCTAAGCAGTATGACGATATGACCGAGGTGTGTAACTATGTAGGGGGCACCACAAAGGGCTAAAAGATCAACTTGTGTGTCTATGGGGTGCCCACTGGCCACGTATATAAAGGAGGGGAGGGAAGAGGTGGCCGGCCCTAAGGGGGCGTGCCAGGTGTGGGGAATCCTACTAGGACTCCCTAGTCCACGTAGGATTCCCCTCCTCTTTCCTATTCCTAGTAGGAGAAGGAGGGAAGAAGAAGGAGGAGAGAAGGAAAGGGGGGCCGCCCCCCCAACCCTAACCCAATTTGGATTGGGCTTGGGGGCACGCGCCTATCGGATCATGGGTTCCGGCAAACCCTTGAGGTTCAAACAGTGGGGTGCGCATGAAGATCTCTCTCTCTCTCTCTCTCTCTCTCTCTCGCTCACTCTCGCAATGATCTCTAGGCCTAGCTCGCCGAACCCAAGGAACAAGAGACATGAGAGTTTATACTGTTTCGGGTCACCGTTGTGGTGTAATACTCTACTCCTGTGTGGTGTGGTGGATTGCCTCGTAAGCTCAGGATGAACTAGTCTTCGCCTGCCAAAGGCTCTGGTGGTGACGCCGCCGTGGGCTCCGCGGTGAGCTCTATCCTGCCGTCCTTGTGGTCTTGGTCTTGTTGCACCGATATGGAAACCTTTGCCTGATGCCTCAAGACTCCTCGCATGTGCTTGCCCCTTTAGCACCAAAGAGGAAACTGGCACCCTGCTCCCACTGGCGCCCACCTAGCCTTGGTCGTCATGGCTCACGTCACGTGGGCCTCGCGAGGTGCACCTTGCATAGATATTTCCGTTCCTCAGGAGCCATCCTAGGGAGGCTGCCCCCAGGAGGTCTTGGCGTCGTCCGCCTCGTGAGGGTCATGAGTGGTTGTTGATGAAGACGGGCCATACCAGGCCGCTGGATGAGCCACGCCCTGGTCCATAGGAAGGCAAGTCTGGGTACCCCGTTCCTAGGACGCCGACAGTAGTCCCCGGGCCTAAGGCGCGCTCGGACTTGGCTTCGTGGAGAAACCAAATGGCAAGTGCGGAACGCCGTAGGCCCCAATAGCATGCTGCCTTGACTGACGCGTGGCAACCAACGGGACGTGGGCGCCTCCACTTCCCCACACAGCCTCGATTTCTGCCTGGCTAGGCAACCACTGTCGTCTTCATAGCTCCGCCTCCTTTACAGGTAGCACTCTCCGCAGCTCCCTCATCTTCTGGAAGGCAGCGGATTTCTTCCCCCCGGTCCAATCTAACACCAACTCCCCCCGCCGCCATGGCACCAAGACGGAGGAAGAAGGGGAAGAAGGAGTCCCGTTCCTCGGCCCCCGCGATGTCGGTCTTTGAGCCCGCCATCGAGCGGTCGGTGGTTCTCAACCAAGAGGCGATGGGCAAGGTACGCCCGGCGCATGTCTCCGATTTCAATGAGTGGGGGGCGACGGTTCCTTGGCCTGCTTCCCATGCCGAAATTGCGGCCACTGAGGTCCCCATCCATATTCACGCCCTCTGGGCAGGCTTGATTCCCCCCTTCTCCAATTTCTTCAATGTGGTGCTCTCGCATTACCAGATCAATGCGCTGCATCTCGATCCCCAATCCATCATCCTCCTTACTATCTTTTCCTTCATCTGCGAAGCCATGGTGGGCATTGCCCCTTCCGTGGCCCTGCTTCACCAGTTCTTCTCACTGCACCTGACAGATCCTCTCCAGCACTCAGGGTGTTACTCCGAGCTCCAGTTGGGGACACGCGAAACTCACCGATCGGCGGCTCGCCCATGTCTGGCACCGGCTTGCCAGGCTGAAGGACGTCGGAATGACGACGGCCATGGTGGTGAAGGAGTTCATCTAGTGTTGCATCGCTCCACTTCAGCGCCACTCCCGGCAAATGTGGACCTTCTCCGGGCACGGGGACCACACGAGGCTTCAGTCTTCGGCTTTTCCTCCTGAGGTGCAGCGCAATGTGCTCGAGCTCCTGACTTGCGACCCGATGCCAACCAACCTGCCAGCGGAGGGCTGTCTTCTGTACTGCTACTTGAAAAAGGTGGAGTTTGTGAAGCAGATGCCCCTCTTCGACGAATGGGGACTGCGCCCAGTTGGCCTTGAAGGGCCTCGTGAGAGCCCTGTCTTCGTGCCCCCCCTGCCGCCAGAAGCATGCGTAGGGGGCGGTCACTATCGAACAATGGCAGCGCTGCTGCTGAGGAACCGGCACCACTTTGGGCTCCTCAGGTGTCGTCCCCTGGGACCTGGGAGAGCCATCCTGAGGAAGCGGCCGGGGGATGATGCAACCTGACGCTCCTGAGGCCGGAGCCCTTGAGGCCCCAGTGACTCGCCACGAGGCGGGTACCGAGGTCTCCAATCTGTCCAACACCCCTAAGGTCGCCTCCTCAGGAGTCACACCATTTGTGCCGGGCCTTAGTGACTACGCCCAGGGCTTCGGCTGGCTTTGAGCAAATTTTGAAGTGCTCCGCAAGAGGAAGGGGTCTCCAAGATGAAGTGGTGATGCCTTCCGGCCATTGAGGCAGAGGAAGTACATTCCTATTGACTAGTGAGTACCTCATCTTTGTAATTTTCTTGAGTGCCACTTCTCCTCCTGACCATAGTTCTTCAGGACTCCTTCCGCTATGGCGATGAAGTCTCCCGAGAAGCCATCCTCGCCTGATTCGGGATCTTCACTGACCCTGAGTGCCTCAAGTCGACCCGCCATGCGCGGCACGATGCCTGCTGGGAAGGCGGATGCACCAGCCTGGCGTCTTGACGCTGCACTCTTGTCGTCCCTCCTTCGCGGTTCGGTCTGGGGTGCTGGGAGTGTGCCGGGGGCCCCTCCAATGGTGCTTGCCTGTGGCTGGGCAACCTCGGCCCTGGCCTCACCTGAGCGACGAGGTCCCACCCCACCTGGCCTCCACCAAGGTTCGGAGGGCGGCTAGAATGGCACCGGCCTCCAGCCCCCTGCTGGGAGCGGACGAGCCACTTCGAACTTCTTCAACACATCTTGGCGCGGAGGATAGACTCGGCCGCGCGTTTGAGCTTGCACGCGAGCACGGAGCAGTCCGCCATGAGCTCTTCCGGGAGGCGATGGTGCACTGAGCCGGCTCGGGGAAGAGCTTATGGATGTTGACACCCGCCTCAAAACCGAAGGCCTTTGGTTGGTAGGAGAATGGCATCAACTGAAGGTGGCCATCGACTTCGGGCGTCTCCAGCGTGAGCATGCCAACACAGAGGCCGAGGCATCCCTTGCCACCTCGCGCGAGGGCAGCGCCCGAGCCTTGGAGGAGGCTAGGGAGGCTGATCACCGCTGCGCGGTCACAAAGAAACGCGAAGGGGAGCTCCGGGCTCTGAATGTCTCCTTGGAGCAGCCGGTGGAGGTGCGCAGGGCCGCCATGGCATCTATGAAAGGGGCGCCTTCCGAAGAGGAGGAGATCTTGAAGGACGACGAGGCACTGATGCTGGAGGCCACAGAGCACAGCCTCGAGCCCGAATGGTTGGAGACGAGGGAGCGCCAGGTTGCCCAAGCAGAGGACACTGCCACCGCGTGCGAAGCCAGGATCCAGGAGGAGGTTGATCGTAGGGTGGCGGAGGCTCGAGAAGATCTTGCCAGCAGATACGACCTGAAGCTGAAGCTCGTGGAAGCCGTAGCCGAGGGCAGAACCACCCCCCTTAGGTCAAGGTTGGATGAAGCGGAACGGCGCGAGAAGGCCACTGCAGCAGCCCTGGTCTCCGTCCAGGCCGAGTTGGCCTCCGCCCGTGCCGAACTGCTCCCGCTCCAGCAGCGGGTTGCTGATGTTGAGTCCCTCGCTCAGCAAAGTAGGGAGGAAGCGCTCCGCCGGCAGACGTTACTGTGCGAGCATACTCCCATGCTCCGGGCCCTCAGGGTGAGGGCCAACCATGTGCTGGGTGCCATCTGCGACGAACACACCCCTCACCCCCACATAGAGGACTATGCCAGCCATCTTTGATTCTTCACCGACGTCATGACGCGCCTAGAGGACCGGGCCGAGAGGGCCTGCGAGCTTGTCAATGAAATGAGTCGGGGCCTCCTTGGACGCGCGTTCTCCGCGTGTTCAACAATCTTCAGAACGCGAACCCCAACTTAGATTTTGATGCCACCATCGCCCTAGCGCGGTGCTATCCGGGACAAGCTGGCGCACTGGGTGGACGATAATGTGGATGCTCTGGTCAGGGCTTTCACTTCTGACGACGACACAGTGGTGGTCGTGGCGGATGAAGGCAGAATGGTTGATGATGGTGAGGACAACGCTGGCGACGACGCCAGTAGCATGTCCGGGAGTGATTCGAAGTATGTTGCGAGCAACATGTCCGATTGAGCCCGCGCTCCTTGTTTTGAACTTGCGCGCAAAAGCTTGGGCACGACCCTTCAAGATGTAAGAGCATTTTGGTGAGGGGGAGCCCCTCATATAATTAGACTATTGTTTTATTTCCAGAGCCAGACTTAAGGCGTGCTTTGGCGAGTTCTCAAGTTCTTCCGCGAGTTTGCTGTAGTGACTTACCTCAGTCTAGGCAAGCCTTAGACTAGTCTTGTAGTTGTTGATGTGCCTTTCTCCTGAGGGGAGTCCTTCGTAGGCTCGCGAGGTTTTGGTTCTGAGGAGCCTGCTAGTCCGCCTGAGAGGGCCTCGCGAGAAACAAGTGCTAGATCACGACGAGAGGCGCGCGCATACCACGCCCAGCCCCCGCTCGCGAGGTGCTCGTAAGGGAGGGGCAGCAGGCGTGGGCCACGAAACAAGGCACGGAGCAAGAAAACTCAATAAATGAACACGAACGAGCAAAGATGCCACCCATGCTTGCCAACGAAAATACAACTTCGAGTTCAAATCCAAAAGGCGGCAAATTGAGCTACAAAAAAGGGGGTTGAAAGCAAATGCCGCGTCCGGCACCTAGCTAGTCTTCTTGTCTTCTCACCAACACAGAGCTAAGTGCTTTCACTGGCTGTGAGCATAGTCATTGGGGGATAGTGTTGACGGCCAGCGCGGAGCATGGTGCTTCCACTAGGATGTGGGTGGGAGCCCCCGAGGCCCGAGGGCGGCTCTCCGGAGACTCCGGGGCATGTACAGCCCCACTCACTACTACGTGAGAGTGTAATGGGTGGAGACCTTCACAGGCGTCAACCTTGCTTCATATCGCCAGACAAGGGCCCCGCCTTGTGCCACCCTCGAGCACCGTTGGCGCGTCTGGAAACCAGGACAGTGCCAAGGGGCAAAGGGGACACTAGCGGCGCCCTCAGCGACCATGGGCCCTCTGCCGGGGGGAGGGCTCACCGGCACCTCCCCGGTAGAGGAACTACCTCCAGGCGACGCCTTTTTCCGTATGGCACGGGGGGGGGGGTCCTGGCTCTAGACCCATCTCGTGCAGCCCCTAGTGCGCTTTCCCTGGTTGGAGCGGGGCCGTCGCGTTGGGATCGCCGTCCGCCGCTGTGGCCTGGTTCACATGTGACCCATGGTTAGCATAATCTTGCTCCTCAGATATCAGTGGTACCTATGGTTGTTGTCGTTGGCAGGGTCGGTGAGGCTCCTGGGTGGTCCGTGGAAGGCCTCGACTTCCAGCATCTCTTCTTCCCAGCCCGGCTCGAGGAACATGCAGGAGTCATCATCTGGCGTGTACTCTCGATCCACCATGCGGGTCACATAGGCTTCCTGAGCTGCCTCTCTGGAACCCCCGCTGAGACACCCTGTCCCCACGCCGCCGAGCCCAGCACGCCCCCTTGGTGGTCGTAGGGTGGCGCCTCGTTTGGACCGTGAAGAGCAAGGCCCGCACCTATGCCACCCGAGGGAGGCAAAGGCGGGGCCGGATGTCCAGCACCATTGGTCGTGCTAGTGCTGGCGAGCCCTCCTAGTGCACCTGGGAGCACGCGGGCGCGACGAGGCCCGTTGTGCGATGTGGCCACAACTTGAGATCTAAGTAGGGAGCAGAAAGGCAGCGTACCCCTGGATGCAGCGTCCAATAGCTCAGCGACACATTCCAGCAATGCGTTGGGGCCGTTCTCCATCAGTCGACACCGCAGCCGCTCCCGCGCCACCACGAGTGCGGCTCGCATGTTCACCTGTTCCCGTCGAGTGTGCGCCACCGTCGCCGATGCGTAGCTTAAGGATCTTGCGGCGGCCCGTGCGCGCTGCGGTGTGAGGGTGGAAGGCGTCGGTCCACGCCCCCTGTGTCCCGCGGCGTTCGGAGGTGTGCGGGCTGCCTGGAGTGCGGAGTTGGGGTCTCCATGGGCGGACGGTGCTGCCTTGACGGGCCAAGCAGCCCAATGGTCGGTGTTGGTCCTTGGGTCACCGGACATCGAGACCGCGGGATGTTGGCAGATCAGCTGACGGAAGAGAGGCTTCAGCGCACCCCTACCTGGCGTGCCAAATGTCAGATCATGGGTCCGACAAACCCTTCAGGTTTGAACACTGGGGTGTGCATGAAGATCTCTCTGTCTCTCTGTCTCTCTCTCTCTCTCGCTCACTCTCGCTACGATCTCCAGGCCTAGCTCGCCGAACCCAAGGAACAAGAGACACAAGAGTTTATACTGGTTCGAGCCACTGTTGTGGTGTAATACCCTACTCCAGTGTGGTGTGGTGGATTGCCTCGTAGGATGAGGATGAACTAGAACAAGGGATGAACAGCCTCCCGAGGAGAGGTGTTCTTGACCTTGATGAGCTGGGGAGGTGGCCTTGGTGGAGTGGATCTGATCCAAGATGAGCCGATCCCCGACTATGGTGGTGGCTAGCCCTATTTATAGAGGCCCTGGTCCGCTTCCCAAATGTTTAGGTAGGAAGGGATCCCACAACGACCAATTTCGAAGGGGACAACTAGTACAAGTTATCCTGATAAAAGGTGGTCTTCGCCTGCAAAAGGGTCTGGTGGTAATGCCACCGTGGGCTCCGTGATGACCTCTGTCCTCCCGTCCTGCTGGTCTTGGAAACCTTTGCCTGATGCCTCGGGACTCCTCACCTGCGCTTGCCCCTTTAGAAACAAAGAGGAAACTGGCACCCTGCGCCTGCTGGCGCTCGCCTGGCCTTGGTCGTCATGGCTCACGTCACGCGGGCCTCGCGAGGTGCACCTTGCATAGATATCTCCGCTCCTCAGGAGCCAACCTAGGGAGGCTGCTCCCAGGAGGTCTTGGCGTCGTGCGACTCGTGAGGCTTGGCCCCTCACGAGGGTCTTGAGTGGTTGTTGATGAAGATGGGCCGTACCAGGTCACTGGATGAGCCATGCCCTGGGCCGCAGGCAGGCAAGTCTGGGTACCCCCGTTCCCAGGACGCTGACAGCGCCACTCCGTGGCCGGCTCCTCTCTTCCACCACTAGGACCATGAGGCCCGATAACTTCCTGGGGGGGCGGGGGTTCCAGGAAACCCCTGTACTCCGAAACTCATCCGAAACGACCCGAACCATTTCGGTGTCCGAATGTAACCTTCCAATATATGAATATTTATGTCTCGACCATTTCAAGACTCCTTGTCATGTTCATGATCTCATCCAGTACTCCGAACAACCTTCGGTCATCAAATTATATAACTCATAATACAAATCGTCATCGAACGTTAAGCGTGGGGACCCTACGGGTTTGAGAACTATGTAGACATGACCGAGACACATCTCCGGTCAATAACTAATAGCGGAACCTGGATGCTCATATTGGCTCCTACATATTCTACAAAGATCTTTATCAGTCAAACCGCATAACGACATACGCTGTTCCCTTTGTCATCGGTATGTTACTTGCTCGAGATTCGATCGTCGGTATCATCATACCTAGTTCAATCTCGTCACCCGCAAGTCTCTTTACTCGTACTGTAATGCATCATGCCATGTGAACTCATTAGACACATTGCTTGCAATGCTCATAGTGATGTGCATTACTGAGAGGGCCCAGAGATACATCTTCGAAACACGGAGTGACAAGTCCTAATCATGATCTATGCCAACTCAACAAACACCATCGGAGACACCTGTAGAGCATCTTTATAATCACCCAGTTACGTTGTGATGTTTGATAACACACAAGGTGTTCCTTCGGTATTCGAGAGTTGCGTAATCTCATAGTCTGAGGAACATGTATAAGTCATGAAGAAAGCAATAGCAGATAAACTAAACAATCATTATTCTAAGCTAATGGATGGGTCTTGTCCATCACATCATTCTCTAATGATGTGATCCCGTTTATCAAAAGAAAAAACGTCTCTATGGCTAGGAAACTTAACCATCTTTGATTAACGAGCTAGTCAATTAGAGTCATACTTGGGACACTCTGTTTGACTATGTATTCACACATGTACTAAGTTTCCGGTTAATACAATTCTAGCATGAATAATAAACATTTATCATGATATAAGGAAATATAAATAAAAACTTTTATTATTGCCTCTAGGGCATATTTCCTTCAACCTCCTCCTCCTCCTGAAGCTCAGTTGCTGCCGTGGCTAGGGCCTCCAGCCCGGCAAAGTTATGGCCGACAAGCTCTTCCCAGGAAACTCCTTCCGTGGTTTTCGCCTCGGTGCCGCTGTGGGAAGAACTCCCGTCCTCAGCTTTCCCTTTTCCCTTCCCGGCCTTTGCGGCCTTCTCCTTCTCCGCGAGGCGGGCAGCCTTGTCATCCTCGACCCTCTTTAGGATATATGTCACCTCCTCAGCAGAGATGCATTTATATATTCCAGTTTCAGTCTTGGTGGCCCTCTCCACCAGGGTGCTCGACCACTGAAGGTCTTCATCCAGGGTGGGTAGCTGCCTGGTGCCCGCTACCCCCTCGGCATTGCAATCCGGCATCCATTTCAGTATTTGGTCATGGGCAGAATTGTTGGCCAAAGGGATGACGGATGCCGGGAGCTTGAACATCTCAAATCAATCAAACAGTTGGTCTCACAACCAGCCATGGACGTAAACTGACAAATTATTGGCCAACCGTGGTAACAGTCGCATCCTATCCCCAGCGTCACCATACAACCACACGGGTCTGTCCCTTTCCTGCAGCAGCGAGATGCGGCGGAGAAGAAAGTCTGCCCCCACATGCTCAATGGTTAACCCGACAGTTCTCAAACAGGTGATCCTATTAATTGACGGGCACGACCTATCCTCAGTGAGGCCTTTCGCGCTCCAATCCTTGCCGCGCTCGACACATTCCTTCCATGCTTCGAAGAACTCCGGGGTTTCCTTATCTTTGATCCAGCACCAATCCCCTCTCCATTCATCCCACCTCTCATGCTGGTACCCAGGGAGGCAATCCCTGATCGTCCTCACCATGCGCGGCATCTAGCTAATGATTCTGGAGCGGTTAACTTTGCTCTCCACACGCGGAACAAAGTAATTCCCGAACATATCCACATTGGGCCCAACTCTGATGAAATTCTCGCACAAATGTGCGAAAATGGCCATGGTCGCCATTGCATTTGGCGTGAAATCGAGGAGGTGGAATCCATAGATATTCATCATTGGATCGAAGAACTCGGAGAAGGGGGGGGGACAAAGGCCGCAGATGAAGTAAGCACAGAAGAATCGATAAGAATCCAGCGGATCTTCCTTCCCCGCCGCATAAACTATGGGCGCTCCATGCCCTTTCTTGACGGGCCTCCCGCACAGATTCAAGTACTTCACTTGAAGGACTGGGCTGCTCAAGTTCGACGGGATGAAGAGGACATCTTCACTCCGCTTCTTGTTCAGCTCCTCCCCTCTCTTGCTTCCCTCAGCGGCTGCCTCCTTCGCCGTGGTCATCGGCTTCCTCTTCTCCGCAGGTTTCTTCCCCATTCCTGTGGTAGTGATGCGGGCAGGAGAGGGATTCGATGGGAAGGGCGACGGCGGAGGAGAGAGAGAGAGAGGAGGAACTGTCGCTTGGCTTGCGGAGAAAGAAGATGGGAGAGCGAGGCAAGAGACAGGTCAATCGTGCTGCTCTGTTTTTCCCCTGATCTTAAGGGGGAAAGAGGAACAGGGCACAGCGCTTCAGAAAGTTACTGTTTTACCTTAACTACAACTGTCCCACAACCCTAGGACGTGCGATAATTGTGCAAAGTGGATGTTGGATTGACTAGTCTCCATGACTAACCGGCGTGCGCGGCCCACTCCTGCCACATGTCCGTGCACTATTTCGGGCCTAACTCATCATGCCACGCGACACGTATGGCTCAGCCCCGGGGGCTTATGTCAGGTAAAACAAATAGAGCTATATGTTTTCCCCTAACTGGTGTGCAGACAAACCAAGACTGAGCCAAGATGCACAAGGAACCAAGAGCATCGAAGGTACAACATGCAGACTAGAGGGATCAAGATCAAGCCAAAGAATCAAGACACCATTGAAGGAAAGGCCTCCCTTGCCAGACAGGCGGGCCCGGCAAGGGGCCATGCCACACCTAGAAGCTGATAGCCAAGGCGTCCCGGCAGGGCCTGCCGGGGCTCACGGAGGCAAGACCACATCACCAACAATTACACCACGACTCACGTCATCGATCAGTGTGGGGTCAAGCCGCAGAGTGACTAAGTGGTAGCCATTCGCCACATGGCAGCCACTCCCTATAGGAACAACCCACAGATGACACCCGTCCCGTGACGTGTCAAACAAGCAGGCATGTAACTGGCAAGGCGGCCGGGCTAGCCTTGTCGGGTGACCAACAATGTGAGGTTGAGCGGTGCATTTAGTGCGCCTTGTCCGTCCGCAGAGGTAGGTATGATAGCATTGTTTGCTATCTTATGAGTGCATAATGACTATTTTGCCATTGTGGTAACCCCTTGATCTATAAAAGGAGGCCCATGTTAACCATAGAAAGGGTTAGAAGGTTGGACAACTCACACCCCCATATGTGTGTAGTCGCTGCTGCCCAAAGGCAACCCCTGCCGGGCTAGTGTACTACGCTTCACCACCACCTTTCCACCATCAATCCACCAAAGCAGGAGTAGGGTTTTACGCCTCACGGCGTCCCGAACTTGGGTAAAACTGCCTGCGTGATCTTTGCCGTGCTGCCCCACGCTTGTCTGCTCTTTGTGCAACGCGAAGTCCCTCTACCGAACTAGAAAGGGCCTCCTGGTCCCATAGGTGGTCGTGGTTTTCGGCGACATGAAGCGGTGGTCGACGGTGAGGCCCCGGACGGGAACGACCCGAAGATGGGAAGACGCGGCAGTGGAGTCACAGATTGACAGGAGTACAAGGGTTATAACTGGTTTTGATGCATCCTGGGGCTGCAGACGGTGGAGAATAATAAGAGGTGTGGAGGGGTGGAGGGATAGCCTGGCCGGCGGTGGGGTAGCGCTTCACAGCGATGCATGTGAAGCATCGCCACTAGCCACCAGATGCTGGAGCAGGCGGCCCCGACGAAGCTGCAGGAAGAAGACAAGAGATTGAAGGTGCATGACAGCCGTTGGATATAAATCCAATGGCTGTGGATGTCATAATCATTTGTTGACCTAGTTGACAACACCTTGCGTAGGCTTTGACCTATTGGCCCACATGTCAGCCTGCAATAATGTGGTATATATTTAACCCATGTTTTCTAGAATTTACAGTCCATTTGCTGGGCTGGGTGAAAAAATAATTTCGCGTCAATGCGGCCCATTTAATATTTTCTAAGAAATCCCAACCCATTTGAACTTTCTTGAAATACATGAATTAGCTGGGCTTGTTCTATATATAATGTTAGGTTAGAAGGAGCAATTAATATCAAAAAATAAACCAGAGCGACACACTTTTTATATATAACGTTAACAAATTAACGAGTTTTTTATCAAAACAAAAATGAGCGTGTTATTATTACATTGGGCCTTAAAATCTTTGCAAGCTTTAGTACGCAATCACCTGGGTTCTCCTTGCGTGTGAGTCAAAAACAACCAGGATTTTCCTTGCGAACTTCTGTTAAACATTTACTTCTATAAGTTAATAAGACATGGGATTTTTTTATAATGTATATATAAGTCTCCATTAAATATACGATAATAGTAATAATATAAATATATATAATGTGGTTAGAAGGGGAAACACAAATTGGACACATCATTATTATTCTTATATATAGATAAATAGAACAGAGATCTACATTTTATTAAAAAAATACATTGGGTTGCCGATCTCTAAGAAAAAGTAAAACTTATGCTGGGAGGCCCATAGGCCAGTACGTACATGATGGACCTAAAAAAATGAAACCACTATCTCGGTATGTCATGGGCTACGCATGTTAAAAAACAAAACCTAGGTGTAACACCCTCGATGCGACTATAGCTCCCACGTGTCGAGGCACGACTTAGAGACATAATCGCATTGAAGGCATAAGTCGCAAGTTAGGCAATCTTCACAACATCCCATGTAATATAAATAATAAAGGGGAGATAACATAGTTGGCTTACACTCACCACGTCAATCAAGAACATAAATAACATTACATCACCCAAACACTCATGGCCCGACTACGGCGCCAAAATAAAGAGAACCCAACATGCGACATGGTCCCGATCACCCCCAACTGGGAACCACTACTGATCATCAGGAAAGGAAACATAGTAACGTTGAGAGTCTTCGTCGAACTCCCACTTGAGCTCAAACGCGTTTCCAGGAGCGAAATCATCAGGCCCTGCATCTGGTGTAAAAGTAATCTGTGAGCCACAGGGACTCAGCAATCTCGCACCCTCGCGATCAAGACTATTTAAGCTTATAGGAAAGGCAAGGTAAATATATGTGGAACTGTAGCAAGCGACTAGCAAATATGGTGGCTAACTTATTCACAAAAGAGAGCGAGAAGAGGAGGCAAAGCGTGAGCGAGAAACTAGAGAGCAAACTGCGTAAACATTACTCCAACACCGTGTCCGCTTCCCAGACTCCGCCGAGAAGAGGCCATCACGGTAACACACTCAGTTGATTCATTTTAATTAAGTTAAGGTTTAAGTTATCTACAACTGGACATTAACAAATTCCCATCTTCCCATAACCGCGAGCACGGCTTTCGAAAGTTCAAATCCCTGCAAGGGAGTCCCAGCTTAGCCCATGACAAGCTCTCACGGGCAACGAAGGAATAGACCTCCTACCAAGACGTTCCGATCAGACTCGGTATCTCGGTTACTCAAGACACTTCGATAGGTTAAAACAAGACCAGCAACACCGCCCGAATGTGCCGACAAATCCCGATAGGAGCTGCACATATCTCTTTCTCACGGCACACTCAGATAGGTCAAGCTACGAGTAAAACCAACCCTCGAGTTTCCCCGAGGTGGCCCCGCAGGCTGCCTGGTTCGGACCAACACTCAGAGGAGCACTGGCCCGGGGGGGTTTAAATAAGATGACCCTCGGGCTCCGGAAACCCAAGGGAAAAAGAGGCTAGGTGGAAAATTGTAAAACCAAGGTTGGGCATTGCTGGAAAAGCTTTAATCAAGGCGAACTATCAAGGGGTTCCCATTATAACCCAACCGCGTAAGGAACGCAAAATCCAGGAACATAACACCGATATGACAGAAACTAGGGCGGCAAGAGTGGAACAAAACACTAGGCGAGAGGCCGAGCCTTCCACCCTTTACCAAGTATATAGATGCACTAAGATAACATGGCAATATGATGATATCCCAACAAGTAAATAAAGGATCCAACAAGGAATGGCCTCCGATCTTCACCTGCAAATAGCAACGCTATAAGAGGGGCTGAGCAAAGCGGTAACATAGCCAATCAACGGTTCGCTAGGACATGGTGGGTTAGAGGTTTGACATGGAAATTTTCGAGGCTTGAAAGAAAGTGGTAGGCATCGTAGCATTGGCATAGCAAACGAGCGAGCAATCTAGCATAGCAAAGATAGTAGTGATTTCGAGGGTATGATCATCTTGCCTGCACAGTTGTCAGAGTTGACTGGATCCTCGAAAGCAAACTCAACAGGCTCCTCGTTAGCGAAATCGTCTCCCGGCTCTACCCAAACAAGACAAACAAGCAACAAGGACACAATCAACCACGTGCAAGGATCAAACAATACGATGCAATGATGATATGCTATGCGGGATGCGATGCGGGATGCAAAATGCAAGATATGACAGGAAATGCAAGAACCTGGCCTCAACTTGGGAATCCAAGTGTTCCACTGGAAAGATGAGATGAAATCGCTTGAAAACGATATAAAGAATGCCGGAATCGGAGTTACGGTTTGGAAATGGCAAGCGATTTAAATATGACACCGGTCTGCGATTACAGCAAGTGGCCATCTAAATGCAATGAGATGAACATGCTACAGCACCCAAACATGACAACAAAATACATGGCAGGGATGCATACAAGATGCTTAACAAAAGTCTAGCACTGAGCTACGGCCAATTCATCCATTAACAGGTTCAAACAAACATGGCAAAATTGCATATGGTAAACAGATCTCAGACTTAGTGAAATTATCACTTGTCTGGAATTTCAGATCAGGTAGCACTCTTCGGAGCAACAAAACTACATGCTACAGGACCTGAACATGACAAAGTAAAACATGGCATGGAGCTACTCAAAGAACTTAACAAAAGTCCCTTAGTGACCTTGAGCCAAAAGGGATCAGAAAATACAATTGCAAGCATGTGAACATAGCAAAAACATAATCAGTTTTCAGACTTAGTGAAAACTGGCACATGCTGAAACATAACTCAAGTAGGCATGTTTACGAGCTCGATGCACTCACCACGGAGCAATTCATGACAAGCTAAGCATACATCCAACAAGAATACACAAAATGCAAGCTAGAAATGGCAAGAACAATAGCATAGCATGCACGGATCAACTACAACATCATCGGCAAAATTGCAAACAAGTTGACAATCTGCCCAGATTCACAAAGTAACAAAAGTAGAGCTCGATTGACTCAAGTTAGGGTGCTCCATAATTGCAAAAAAATACATGGATGGATAGATCACTACAATATTAACGAAACATCCTTACTGATAATCCTCAAAAGAGGCACGGATCACTAGGAAACAACATGAACATATGGCCATATGAGATAACAGATCAAGGACTTAGTGGCAATGCTAAGTCCCTGAAAACAGAATTACCAAGTGCACCACTTTGCAAGCTTTTGCTAGTCACCACACATATCACAAAAATATATGGGTTGCACCTCTGGAAAGATGACAAAACCCTTAACAAAACATATGTAGAACATCAGGGCATAGCATGCACACATTAATCATGGCAAAAATGACAAAAACCTAAATGGAGTAGCAGATCTGACAATTATCTCAAGTAGCCCTCTTCTAACAGCATTTCGGGCATCAAGATGAACTCAAAGGAAAATGATGCAATGGAATGAAATGATGTACTCTCTGAGATGAACATTTTGATATGCTATATGCATGAATCGGAGCTACAGATGCAAAGTTACGAGGCTATAAACATGAGCACTTGGATCTGGAATTTCGGGACTTAGAAGAAAAAAACACCTCGTGGATCTAGGGTTTACTATTCACGGCACGTGAACCGAGGCGGAATCCGGCGAGGTGGCGGCTGCTCCGGCGAGGGGAGTCGAGGGGGAGGTGAGGGAGAGGCGAGGCCGGCCGAGGGGAGGAAGAGGCCGGGGCGGCGACGCGCGTGCTGGCGGGGAGGCGGCGAACGACGGGCGATGGTGCGGCGGCGATGACCGGGCTCGACGCGCGGCGGCCAGAGCGGAGCGGGCTCGAGGCGGAGCGGCGGAGGCGGCGGCGCGCTCCGGCCGGGCGGCGCCTCGGGCGCGAGGAGGCGGGCGCGGGGCGCGGCGATGTGGGCCAAGAGGGCCACGCGCGGGCCCGCGGGCCGGTGCGGCGGGATTCGGCGGCGGCGAATGGCGGAGTGCCACGTGGCGGCGGGGAGGCGGATCGGACAATGCCCGTCGGTGGGGGAAATGCCCGACAGCGCGAGGGGAGGATCCAGGGTTTTTGACGAGGGGGATCCGGAATTTTGGGAGGGGATGCCATTTTATAGGTAGAAGGAGCTAGGAGAGTCCAAATGAGGTGCGGTTTTCGGCCACGCGATCGTGATCGAACGCTCTAGATGATGGAGAAGGTTTAGGTGGGTTTTGGGCCAAATTGGAGGGGTGTTGGGCTGCAACACACACGAGGCCTTTTTGGTCCCTCGGTTAACCGTTGGAGTATCAAACGAAGTCCAAATGATACGAAACTTGATAGGCGGTCTACCGGTAGTAAACCAAGGCCGCTTGGCAAGTCTGGGTCCAATCCGGAAATGTTTAAACCCCACACATGAAAGAAAGGTAGAAATGACCACCGGAGGAGAACGAAGCGCCGGAATGCAAAACGGACAACGGGGAAAATGCTCGAATGCATGAGACGAACACGTATGCAAATGCAATGCACATGATGACATGATATGAGATGCATGACAACGACAACAACACACGGAGACAAAAACCCAAACCCGAGAAAATAAAATAACTTAATGCCGAAACGACAAGAGTTGGAGTACAAATTGGGAAAGTTACATCCGGGGTGTTACACTAGGCCTAGCTGATACTTGTTCGCCCTTTGGGAAAAATGATACCAGCTAGATCCCCGATACCCCTTTCGCGCAACAACAACAACAAAAAAATAAAAGATCCTCGATACCCCTAGAAAAAAGCTCCCCGATGACAGTCATTGTGGGAAATTTATTTCTTTTATTTATTAAGGTTGACTAACCAGTGGGCCCCAATATTAGAATACAATTAGGAGGAACCTTTTTCCAATGGGGCAACTTGCTTGCTTACGGCTTGGACCTGGTGGGGTCCCCACTGTCAATCTCTCAGCATACGGTCCTCTCTAGATTCCTCTCATTTATTAAGCATGTTCACAACACTATACGGCAGTGCCATGGCGAGCGCACACGGACGGGAAAGAACCAGAGTCGGGGAAGACGCCTTCATTCTTTCGAACATACCGCACTAGCCCGGTGGCTATAGCCCTCTCACCAAAAAGCTATACTACCCAGGTTTGATTCCAACTGGTGCAGTTGAAAAATATCGAACACTTGCAAAAATTTCGTCCCGAGTTTACCCAGTTTTTCACACACCTAACATTGTCTTGCCATTTTGAAAATAGCATATCTTTTTGACTTTGCATCATATGAAGATGTGCTATACATGAATGTTGATGAGCATGATGTTAACTTGTTGTTAGTTCCATTTTTTACCATGAATAAGATTTCCAACATTCTGTTATCCATGTTTGAAAAGTGCCTATTTATTTAAATGCTCTTCCTCTAAAACATACAATTTCTTATCTGAAAATCACTTGGAAAAGCTTCCATCACCGGTGTTGGGTTCAATGCCCCGCTACTTCAGTCCCCCGGCAAGCACGAGGGGGAAACAAACCTTCGTCCCGTGCTGCCGGTTGGGAAATGGAGCAAACTGGATTAAAGAGGGGGCAGACGGCGCGACTGAAGAAGCACATCAGACACGTTTTTTTTCAGTGATGGCTCTGGATGTCGTTTTTTTCTTGCCTCTGCACCATACAACTTGTATTTTTAGCCACCCATTCCGTGATGGACCAGCTGCCCATTTGCCGGGCGGGCCAACCTACAGAAAGTAGCACTCGATTTTTCATCATGCCCCCAAAACAATGCAATGCTAAGTTTGTTTTGAGGCCAAAAACATTACGACAGGGGGTGAGCGGGGGAGGGGGAGACAGAGCAAAAAGATTAAAAAGAGCTGATGCGCAGTTGCTACACTAACAAGCTGGTGCAATTCTTCCCAGGAAGAAGTGTGCCGATGACACCCACATGTCACAAATCCCACAGTAGACATACTAACAATTTCACACACAAGTACAACAGAAAAGTTAAATATTCGTATCAAACTCAAGTTCATAGGACATGTTCATATTCATAGCCAACATTCACAATCAACAACTCCAAAGATTCATATATACACAAGTTCAGCATGTCTATGCATCAAAATGATTGATAGATCACAAGACAATATTCATAGATAATTCATAAAATGATTCAGATATACGCATGCTCAGTATGTTTATGCATCCAAATGATTGAGATCATAGCCAATATCATCCACGGACAAACTTTAATTACCCAGGGTATAGACTGTTAAATGGTGTTCAGTTGGAGGTACTTCTTGCTAAAATTAATGCATGTACGAGTAAACTTTCGAGTACATACGAGGCAGCACAGACAATCTGAACTTTGCTTGTAGGTTTATCCTCGAGATAATGGCCTCGATGCGGAAGTAGGTTTGAGAAACATGGCCACTACTTTCACCCAACTAGTTTACTGGCTCATCTTGGTCCTGTGGCTCAAAAAAATTCTACGTTGCAAAAAAGAGAGCAGGCGGTTGATAAAATGAACCACCCAAATTTTTTGTGCAGTTCAACTAAAATGGAGCATCCCTGGCGTGCATACCGATTAAGTGCCAAATGAATATACGTGTCAACCAACTTGTCTGGAATCTTTAGAATCCATGCCATATAGTTAGCTACCATATGTGTCGATAACCAAAAGGCACAAGTTGGGACCAAAGACTATGTCGGATTGTGGATTCCAACAAACCCTTGAGGTTCGAACACTGGGGTGCACACGAAGATCTCTTTCTCCCTAGCTCACTCTGGCAACGATCTCTAGGACTAGCTCGCTGAACCAAAGGAACAAGTGACACAAGAGTTTATACTGGTTCGAGCCACCGTTGTGGTGTAATACCCTGCTCCAGTGTAGTGTGGTGGATTGCCTCGTGGCTTGAGGATGAACTAGTACAGTGGACGAACAGCCTCCTGAGGAGTGGTGTTCTTGAGCTCGATGAGCTGGTGTGCTTCAGGATAGTCCGAATGATCCGTCCCAGCATGAGCCGATCCCTGACTACGGTGGTGGCTAGCCCTATTTATAGAGGCCCTGGTCCTCTTCACAAATGTTTAGGTGGGAAGGGAACCCACAATGGCCAATTTTGAAGGGATACAACTAGTACAAGTTATCCTGACAAAAGGTGGTCTTAGCCTACCAAAGGCTCTGGTGGTGACGACGCCGCGGGCTCCGCGGTGACCTCCGTCCTACTGGTCTTGGTCTTGTTGCACCAATATAGAAACCTTTGCCTAATGCCTCAGGACTCCTCGCCTACGCCTGCTTCCTTAGCATCAAACAGGAAACTGGCACCCTGCACCGGCTGGCGCCCGCCTGGCCTTGGTCATCATGGCTCACGTCACGCGGACCTCGGGAGGTGCCCCTTGCATAGATATATCCACTCCTTGATACGTCTCCAACGTATCTATAATTTTTGATTGTTCCATGCTATTATATTATATGTTTTGGATGTTTAATGGGCTTTAATATACCTTTGATATTATTTTTGAGACTAACCTACTAACCAAAGGCCTAGTGCAAATTGTTGTTTTTTTTGCCTTTTCCATATTTCGCAGAAAAGGAATATCAAACGGAATCCAAACGGAATGAAACCTTCGGGAGCGTTTTTTTTTGGAACAAACGTGATCCAGGAGACTTGGAGTGGATGTCAAGAAAGAAGCGAGGAGGCCAAGAGGCAGGAGGGCGCGCCCCCCACCCTCGTGGTCCCCTCGTAGCTTCCCCGACCTACTTCTTCCTCCTATATATATCCATATACCCCGAAAACATCCAGGAGCACAACGAAACCCTATTTGCACCGCCGCAACCTTCTATACCCATGAGATCCCATCTTGGGGCCTTTTCCGGCGCTCCGCCGAAGGGGAATTGATCACGGAGGGCTTCTACATCAACACCATAGCCTCTCCGATGATGTGTGAGTAGTTTACCACAGACCTCTGGGTCCATAGTTATTAGCTAGATGGCTTCTTCTCTCTCTTTGGATCTCAATACAAAGTTCTCCCCGATTCTCTTGGAGATCTATTTGATGTAATTCTTTTAGCAGTGTGTTTTGTCGAGATCCGATGAATTGTGGGTTTATGATCAAGATTATCTATGAACAATATTTCATTCTTCTCTGAATTCTTTTATGCATGATTTAATATCTTTGCAAGTCTCTTCGAATTATCAGCTTGGTTTGGCCTACTAGATTGATCTTTGTTGCAATGGGAGAAGTGCTTAGCTTTGGGTTCAATCTTGCGGTGTCCTTTCCTAGTGACGGCATGGGCAGCAAGGCACGTATTGTATTGTTTCCATCGAGGATAAAAATATACAGTTTATATCATATTTCTTGAGTTTATCCCTCTACATCATGTCATCTTGCCTAATGTGTTACTCTGTTCTTATGAACTTAATACTCTAGATGCATGCTGGATAGCGGTCGATGTGTGGAGTACTATTAGTAGATGCAGAATCATTTCGGTCTACTTGTCGCGGACGTGATGCCTATATACATGATCATGCCTAGATATTCTCATAACTATGCTCTTTTCTATCAATTGCTCGATAGTAATTTGTTCACCCACCATAGAATTTGCTTTCTTGAGAGAAGCCACTAGTGAAACCTATGTCCCCCGGGTCTATCTTAAATCATATCATTTTCCTATCTATTTACTATTTTTATCGTTGTTTATGTTTGCAATCTTTACTTTCCAATAAATACCACAAAAATACCAAAAATATTTATCTTATTATCTATCAGATCTCACTTTCGTAAGTGACCGTGAAGGGATTGACAACTCCTTTATCGCGTTGGTTGTGAGGTTCTTGTTTGTTTGTGCAGGTACTAGGCGACTTGCATGCTACCTCCTACTGGATTGATACCTTGGTTCTCAAAACTGAGGGAAATACTTACACTACTTTGCTGCATCACCCTTTCCTTTTCAAGGGAAAACCAACGCGTGCTCAAGAGGTAGCAAGAAGGATTTCTGGCGCCGTTGCTGGGGAGGTTGCACCAAGTCAAGTCAAGATTTGATCTCCTAGCAACTAGCCATCTCTGGTGTCGTCTATGCACAAGTCTAGACATACCAAGTACCCATCACAAACTCTTATCCGTCGCATTACATTATTAGCCATTTGCCTCTCGTTTTCCTCTACCCCACTTCACCCTTGCCGTTTTATTCACCCTCTTTTTCTGTTCATCTCTTTTTCGTTCGTTCTTCTTCTTGCTTTTTGTTGTGTCTGTTCTTTGTGCAATTTGCTGCCATCATGTCTGAAATTGGGGAGGTTATCGTTGATAAGGATAGTGGTAATAACATGTAAAATTTTGATGCTTTTGACTATCCTCATAAAGAACCTACTATTTTGCACACTAAAAAGTTTCGGATTGGTAGTGGTAATATTATTGGAAAAGGAGCTATTTAGGATTTCTTTACTAGTGCCGGTGCTTTGCCCTCGATGAGAGGGTCTATTCTTCATAAAACTAGTAGTCTTGCGGATGTTATATATTTACTTGTGGTTGAACTTGAAAGACAATTATCCATATGCATCCTTGCATACAGAGGATTTTTCTAGAATTTTCTAATATTGAGCATTCTTCTATTAAGTGAGCAGCTACCATGTTTTTAGCTCACGAGTTCATATTTATAATAAAAGAGGCCAATGAAATTTTTGCGCATTATAGGGTGGATGACGGCCATCCTCCCATAGAAGCAATCCTTTTTTACAAGAGGACATAATGCGCTTACGATCTTTAGATCATGTTGCTTTTAACGAAAATCTTAGAAAAAAGGTTCCTACCAATGTTCTTGTTGACAGGATCTCTGAACTTAATGATAATTTTGCTATCCAGAACAATGGATTAGGTTTTTCCCTTGAACAAAAGCTCATGACTTTGTTTTTCAAAAGAATGCTTATAATGATGAATTGGTTGTGCAATATGAGGGGCCAAAGGAGGAACCAGTACCTCCCGAGCTTGATCTTGGGGACTTTTGTCCCATTAAATTTAGCCCTTTTGATTACTTTTTCTTGCCACAAAGAAATCTTGCTGCTGAACTTAGGGAGTATGAGATGATTTTTCGCGATTTACCTTATTGTTATCAAGGCAATACCTAGATCTATTCTTGGGTGTTAAACGATAGCGCTTAAACGATAGCGCTTGTTAAACGATAGCGCTTGTTGGGTGGCAACCCAATTTTATTTTTTTCTTGTTTTTTGTTACTGTTTATTAATAAATAGTTCATCCATATTATGTTTAGATGTGGTTTAATGTTTTTAATTACTGTTTGTGCCAAGTAGAACCTTTGGGAAGACGTGGGGGAAGTCTTTGCGATCTTGCTGTAAAAAACAGAAACTATAGCGCTCACGAGATTTGCTGCCATTTTTTACTGGAGAGTGTGATTAGGTAGATTATTTTTGCAGCTGATTAATATACAAATTCCTCAAGTCTAAAAATTTATTTCAGAATTTTTGGAGTTACAGAAATATTAAAAACCTACAGATTAGTACAGATTGTTCTGTTTTTGACAAATTCTGTTTTTCGTGTGTTGTTTGCTTATTTTGTTGAATCTATGGCTAGTATTGGGGGGTATGAGCCATAGAGAAGTTCGAATAGAGTAGGTTTAACACAAATATAAATAAATAATGAGTTCATTACAGTACCTTGAAGTGGTGGTTTGTTTTCTTATACTAACGGAGCTCATGAGATTTTCTGTTGAGTTTTGTGTTGTGAAGTTTTCAAGTTTTGGGTGAAGATTTGATGGATTTTGGAATAAGGAGTGGCAAGAGCCCAAGCTTGGGATGTCCAAGGCACCCCAAGGTAAAATTCAAGGACAACCAAAAGCCTAAGCTTGGGGATGCCCCGGAAGGCATCCCCTCGTTCGTCTTCTTCCATTGGTAACTTTACTTGAGGCTATATTTTTATTCACCACATGATATGTGTTTTGCTAGGAGCGTCTTGTCTGATTTGAGTCTTTTCTTTTTAGTTTACCACAATAATCCTTTCTATACACAACTTTGTAGAGACACACATGAATCAGAATTTATTAGAATACTCTATGTGCTTCACTTATATCTTTTGAGCTAGATAATTTTGCTCTTGTGCTTCACTTATATCTTTAAGAGTACGGTGGTGGTTTTATTTTATAGAAAGTATTGATCTCTCATGCTTCACTTATATTATTGTGATAGTCTTTTATAATAGCATGGTAATTTTCTTTGGCTATAAAATTAGTCCTAATATGATAGGCATCCAAGATGGGTATAATAAAAACTTTCATAAAAAGTGCATTGAATAGTATGAGAAGTTTGATACTTGATGATTGTTTTGAGATATGAAGATGGTCATATTAGAGTCATGCTTGTTGAGTAGTTGTGAATTTGAGAAATACTTGTTCTAAAGTGTGTGATTCCCGTAGCATGCACGTATGGTGAACCGTTATGTGATGAGTTCAGAGCATGATTTATTTATTGATTGTCTTCCTTATGAGTGGTGGTCGGGGACGAGCGATGGTCTTTTCCTACCAATCTATCCAGCTAGGAGCATGTGCGTAGTACTTTGTTTCGATAACTAATAGATTTTTGCAATAAGTATGTGAGTTCTTTATGACTAATGTTGAGTCCATGTATTATACGCACTCTCACCCTTCCACCATTGCTAGCCTCTCTAATACCGCGCAACTTTCACTGGTATCATACACCCACCATATACCTTCCTCAAAATATCCACTATACCTACCTATTATGGTATTTCCATAGCCATTCCGAGATATATTGCCATGCAACTTACCACTGTTCCGTTTGTTATGACACGCTTCGTCATTGTCATATTGCTTTGCATGATCATGTAGTTGGCATCGTATTTGTGGCAAAGCCACCTTTATAATTCTTTCATACATGTCACTCTTGACTCATTGCACATCCCGGTACACCGCCAGAGGCATTCACATAGAGTCATATTTTGTTCTAGTATCGAGTTGTAATTTTTGAGTTGTAAGTAAATAAAAGTGTGATGATCATCATTATTAGAGCATTGTCCCAAGTGAGGAAAGGATGATGGAGACTATGATTCCCCCACAAGTCGGGATGAGACTCCGGACGAAAAATTAAAAAAATGAGAAAAAAGAGGCCATAAAAAAAGAGAAAATGCCCAAATAAAAAAAGAAAGAAAAAAGGGGAAAGAAAAAATGAGAGAAAAAGAGAGAAGGGACAATGTTACTATCCTTTTACCACACTTGTGCTTCAAAGTAGCACCATGATCTTCATGATAGAGAGTCTCTTATGTTGTTACTTTCATATACTAGTGGGAATTTTACGTTATAGAACTTGGCTTGTATATTCCAACGATGGGCTTCCTCAAAATGCCCTAGGTCTTCATGAGCAAGCAAGTTGGATGCACACTCACTTAGTTTCTTTTGTTGAGCTTTCATACACTTATAGCTCTAGTGCATCCGTTGCATGGCAATCCCTACTCACTCACATTGATATCTATTGATGGGCATCTCCATAGCCCGTTGATACGCCTAGTTGATGTGAGACTATCTTCTCCTTTTTGTCTTCTCCACAACCACCATTCTATTCCACATATAGTGCTATGTCCATGGCTCACGCTCATGTATTGTGTGAAGACTGAAAAAGTTTGAGAACATCAAAAGTATGAAACAATTGCTTGGCTCGTCATCAGGGTTGTCATGATTAAATACTTTGTGTGATGAAGATAGAGCATAGCCACACTATATGATTTTGTAGGGATAACTTTCTTTGGCCATGTTATTTTGAGAAGACATGATTTCTTTGTTAGTATGCTTGAAGTATTATTATTTTTATGTCAATATTAAACTTTTGTCTTGAATCTTTCGGATCTGAACATTCATGCCACAATAAAGAAAATTACATTGAGAATTATGCGAGGTAGCATTGCACATGAAAAATTCCGTTTTTATCATCTACCTACTCGAGGGCGAGCAGGAATTAAGCTTGGGGATGCTTGATACGTCTCCAATGTATCTATAATTTTTGATTGTTCCATGCTATTATATTACCTGTTTTGGATGTTTAATGGGCTTTAATATATCTTTTTATATTATTTTTGGGACTAACCTACTAACCAAAGGCCCAATGCTAATTACTATTTTTTTGCCTATTTCAGTGTTTCGCAGAAAAGGAATATCAAACGGAATCCAAACGGAATGAATCCTTCGGGAGAGTTATTTTTGGAACAAACATGATCCAGGAGACTTGGAGTGCATGTCAAGAAAGAAGCAAGGAGGCCACGAGGTAGGAGGGCGCCCCCCCACCCTCGTGGGCCCCTCACAGCTCCATCGACCTACTTCTTCCTCCTATATATATCCATATACCCCGAAAACATCCAGGCGCACCATGAAACCCTATTTCCACTGCCGCAACCTTCTGTACCCCGTGAGATCCCATCTTGGGGCCTTTTCCGGCGCTCCGCCGAAGGGGGAATCGATCATGGAGGGCTTGTACATCAACACCATAGCCTCTCCGATGATGTGTGAGTAGTTCAGCACAGACCTTCGGGTCCATAGTTATTATCCAGATGGCTTCTTCTCTTTCTTTGGATCTCAATACAAAGTTCTCCTTGATTCTCTTAGAGATCTATTCAATGTAATTCTTTTTGTGGTGTGTTTGTCGAGGTCCGATGAATTGTGGGTTTATGATCAAGATTATCTATGAACAATATTTGATTCTTCTCTGAATTCTTTTATGCATGATTTAATATCTTTGCAAGTCTCTTTGAATTATTAGTTTGGTTTTGCCTACTAGATTGATCTTTCTTGCAATGGGAGAAGTGGTTAGCTTTGGGTTCAATATCACGATGTCCTTTCCCAGTGACAGCAGGGGCAGCAAGGGATGCATTGTATTATTGCCATCGAGGATAAAAATATGGGGTTTATATCATATTGCTTGAGTTTATCCCTCTACATCATGTCATCTTACCTAATGTGTTACTCTGTTCTTATGAACTTAATACTCTAGATGCATGCTGGATAGCGGTCGATGTGTGGAGTAATAGTAGTAGATGCAGAATCGTTTTGGTCTACTTGTCGCGGACGTGATGCCTATATACATGATCATGCCTAGATATTCTCATAACTATGCGCTTTTCTATTAATTGCTCGACAGTAATTTGTTCACCCACCATAGAATTTGATGTCTTGAGAGAAGCCACTAGTGAAACGTATGGCCCCCGGGTCTATCTTCCATCATATTATTTTCCTATCTATTTACTATTTTTATCATTGTTTGTTTTGCAATATTTACTTTCCAATTTGTACCACAAAAATACCAAAAATATTTATCTTATTATCTCTATCAGATCTCACTTTCGTAAGTGACCATGAAGGGATTGACAACCCCTTTATCGCGTTGGTTGCGAGGTTCTTGTTTGTTTGTGCAGGTACTAAGTGACTTGTGTGCTACCTGCTACTGGATTGATACCTTGGTTCTCAAAACTGAGGGAAATACTTACGCTACTTTGCTGCATCAACCTTTCCTACAAGGGAACACCAACGCATGCTCAAGAGGTAGCACTCCTCAGGAGCCAGCCTAGTGAGGCCACCCTGGAGGAGGTTTTGGTGTCGTCCGCCTCGCGAGGCTTGGCCCCTCACGAGGGTCTTGAGTGGTTGCTAGTGAAGATGGGCCGTCCCAGGCCATTGGTGGAGCCATGCCCTCGGCCGCAGGCAGGCAAGTCTGGGTACCCCCGTTCCCAGGACGCCAACAGTAGCCCTTGGGCCCAAGGCGCGCTCGGACTTGGCTTCGAGGCAAAGCCAAAGGGCAAGTGCGGAGCGCCACGGGTCCCAACCGCCTGTGGCCTCAATTGATGCGTGGCAATTGATAGGTCATGGGCGTCTCCATTTCCGCACACTGCCTCGGCAACTTCCTAACTTGACGAGACCTTGCTGCATGCAGAAGAAAATCATCATTACCTTAGATCATGGAGGCCGGAGGTTGGCCTCCCTCTAGATATGAATGAGGAAAGGGGCGGAGCCATCGTTGCTCATTTCTTCCTTCATTCCACTTGATTCTTCTTCCTCCTCCTTGCTACGACATCCACGGTGCCGACGAAGAGATTCACGGCCGCGGAGAAGGGGAAGGCGCGCCAGGAGGGGCCCGACTCACCATCACCCAAGCGGGGTCGTGGCCACCCTCGCAAGCACGTGGCGACTCCAAAGGGGGGCGCGCCATGGTTGCCCGACCTCCCCGGCCTCGCTTCCAGTCGGCGGAGGTGTTTCCGGAGTTTGTCGTGTGGTCAGAGAACCCGACTTGCACCTGGATTCAGCTTCCGCGCTCCTTTGCTGGCGAGCTGCCGGCCGCGGGTCCTGGCGGCTTCTGGCTGCAGGCCGATGGCTCCTACAGCAAGGCTTCGTGGGTCGCGGTGGAGTTCTCCGTCGCAGGCAATGTAGAACTAGCCCATGGCTAGCAGATGTTTGCCCGCGCGCACGGCCTTATCAGGCGGTGCACCCTCCACTTTAAATATGACGGGGCCGCGGCCCTCTTCGTGTGGGTGTTCGGGGAAGATGGTCGCCACACCGGGTGCTGCCCTAAAGACAGCAAGGGTGACGGGGCGCTCGGCCTTGGCGACAGTCGTGATGAGGAAGAGGGCGGCCTTGCCCCCGGCGACGACCGTGGCTCGTTCAGCAACGGTAGATCCTCCTCCGACGAAATCTCCACCAGCAGTAGCTACGACCAGCCACCAAGTTGTCGGGCTTGCTTCGAGGACGGTGGCGGGTCATCCCGTTGCGGCGCCCCGATGAAGCGCAAGGAGGGGCTCCGGTTGATTTCGGGGGCCAATCCTCGTGAGCACTCGCGCCATGGGGGCCGCCTTTTCTTGTCTTTTCCTTTCCTCCTGCATTTACCAGAAACAAGTATGGGGCCCTGCGAGGGCGTGTAATGAGCCATAGTGCTTATGTTGCTTTGTGCTATGTTTACCATTCCTACATTGTGTTATGGCATTCATGCTTTATGTAGGCATGGAGGGATAACTTAGCTGAATGTGCCTTGGGTGGTTTCCTGTCTCGTGAGGGCGCGCCCTCTGGCACCTGATGAGCCCTCCTTGTTGCTGGCTCGGGAGCCGCTGCCCTTGGGAGGTGTCACAGAGCTGCAGAAATTGTTAAGACGCCCGTCGGGTGCTTTGTCCTTCCCTGCATGAGGCCTCGTGATCATGGCCCAGTGCACCACGTCGCGGTACCCGTGGGGCACCAACATTTAGGGGGGTTGCACCAACAGCGAGCTCAATCGAGGGTGCCTCGCGAAGGTCAGGGGAGCCAAAGCTCTGGAGCGACAGGACAGGGCTCTGGCCAGGCGTGCCCGTGGCTTAGGTTAGCCCAGAGCGTCGGGCAACTTCCGCCCTCCCCGGTGCAAAACAAAGAACCGAGAAAGGAAGTAGAGAATAGAAAGGGTTCAACCGAGCAATCGGGAAACGCCACAACTCCAAATTCCATAAAAATGGGCGCAAACCAACTACAGAAAGCAAATGAATAGCCACGCCCGGCACCTAGTCTAGTCTTCTCACTAGCGCGGAGCTAAGTGCTACCTATAGGACGTGGGAGGGAGCTCCCGAGGCCCGAGGGCGGCACTCTGGAGACTCTGGTGCATGTACAGCCCCACTCATTATTACGTGAGAGTGTCACAAGCAGAGACGTTCACAGGCACTGGGCCTTGCTTCATGGGTAGAACTTCCGGAGGTGCTGGATGTTCCAGGCATTTTGGATGGGGGTCCCATCCTGCGTCCTCCGGCGTGCGGCACTAGTCCTAGATACACGGGCAATCCTAAACGGGCCCTCCCACATGGGCGAGAGCTTATGTAGCCCTTCCCTGGATATCACCCGCCTCAGGACGAGATCGCCCAGCTCGAGCGTCCTGGAGTGGACGCTGTGGCAGTGATACCGTCGCAGTGCCTGCTGGTACCTTGCCGCTCGTAGCGACGCTTGGCGGCGGAATTCCTCCCCTAGTACAAGGTCCATCCCCCGCATGGCGTCCTAATGCGTTTCATGAAATGCCAGGACCCGCGCGGAGCGATGCCTGACCTCGTGAGGGTGAACCGCTTCTGCTCCGTAGACGAGGAAGAACGGGGTCTCGCCAGTAGGCTTTTTGGTGGTGGGGTGGATGGACCATAGCACGGACTAGAGCTCGTCGTGCCAGTGCCTGCCGCAGGCTTCGAGCTTCTTCTTGACGGTCCTAGTCTTGTGGCCTCTCAAGACCTCCATGTTGGCATGCTCGGCTTGGCCGTTGCTCCTGGGGTGTGCTACCAAAGCGTAGCAAATCTGCGTTCCAAGGTTAGCAGAATATGTCTTGAAGAGATTGCTAGTGAACTTCGAGCCATTGTCGGTGATCATGTGGTTGGGGACCCCGAACTGGCTCACGAGGCCGTTGATGAACTGAATTTCCGACTCAGCTGGGATGGTGTGGATGGCTTCCACCTCCGCCCATTTGGTGAACTTCTCGATGGCGACATAGAGGTAGCGGTAGCCCCCTGGCGCTTGAGGGAATTGACCCAGGATATCCAGCCCCCATACCGCAAATGTCCATGAGAGTGGGATAGTCTGGAGGCCCTGAGTAGGCTGGTGTATTTTCTTGGCATGGAACTGGCAAGCCTCGCAGGATTTCACCAGCTCGGTTGCGTCGCTGAGTGCCGTGGGCTCGTAGAATCCGCTTCGGAACGCCGTGCCAACCAGGGTGCATGACGATGGGTGATGCCCGCAGTCCCCACCGTGTATGTCAGCTAGCAGCTCGCCCCCCTACTTCTTGGAGATGCGTCACAAAGAAACATCGTTTGGTCATTTCCTATACAACTCACCATCCTGGATGCAATACGTTGTAGCTTGCCGGGCCACGTGCTCGCGTCCTCCTATTTCTCTGGAAGTGTCCCCCATAGCAGGTACGCCTTGAATTCTTTAGTCCAGCACCCCTCCTGAGTCTCAAGTGCAAGGAGCAAGCATGCTCCTGAGGTCGAGCCGCAGGCGGGAGCTCCTGAGGTTGGTGGTGGTGGGAGCTCCTCCTGAGGCAGCGTAGGCTCCGCAGCCGGAGGGGCCGCTGAAGGCTTAAAGAGCCGCTCCTCGAAGACGCTAGGCTCCTGGGGCTGTCGCCTTGATGCCCTCTTGGCGATATCATCTGCTTCCTTGTTTGTGCCGCTGGGCACATGCTGCAGTTCTAGGCCCAAGAACTGCTTCTCCATTTTGCGTACCTTCACGAGGTATGCCTCCATGTGCTCGTCCTTTGGCTCACATGCCTTGTTGGAGAAGTTGATGAGGAGCTGAGAGTCTCCCTTGATGGTGAGGCGCTTCACCCCCAAGGCCGCCGCAGCCTTGAGGCCGGCGATCAAACCTTCGTACTCCGCGATGCTGTTGGAGACCTTCTCGCCCCGCTGGAAGCAGAGTTGCATGGCATAGTAGAGTTTGTCTTGAGTGGGCGAGATGAGCACGGTTCCAGCCCCCGCACCCTGGCGTGCGAAAGCACCGTCGATGTACTTCACCCAGCCGCCTGGCACTTCACTTCCTGGTGAAAGGGATCGGTTCTCGCCTGCTTCGGGTTCTGGAACGTCGGTCCATTATGCCATGAAGTCGGCGAGGGCAGCTCCCTTGATGACCCTGGTTGTGTTGAACTCCAGCTGAGACGCCTGCAACACGATGTTCCACTCGGCGACTCTTCTCCTGTGTTGGGGCTCCGGAGCTGAGACGACCTTAATTGGGTGGCCTTGGAAATAATGACGCAGCTTCCGTGAGGCCACTAGCAGCGTGAGCAGGAGCTTCTGTGGCATGGGGTATCGTGCCCTTGCGCCCCGTAGTACCGTGCTGACGAAGTAGACTGGGTGCTCGACGAGGGCGGGAGCGTCGGTGGAGCCTACGGCCTCCGGAGTGTGACGCCCCGAGACCGATGCGCTAGGTGTCTTCCAGTTATTCATTGTTCTTGCCTTGTCATTTGCTTGCGTGTTGCATTTCATCATGTCATCATGTGCATTGCATCATCATGCTTTCAAAACTTGCATCCGTCCGGGTCTCCTCGTTCTTTCCGTTGCCCGTCCTGAGCCCAGACACACTTGCACGTGCCCGCGGCATTGTCTGAAATAGTATTTTTTAAGTGGTCAGAAAATGTTCTCGGAATGGGTTGAAATTTGGCGTGCGGTGTTGTTATGTTGTCAGTAGACTGCCTGCCAAGTTTCATCGCATTCGGAGCTCGTTTGATAGCCCAACCGTTAAACTATAGCGGCAGTATAGTCGGTCAAATCGTCGGACGTTCTCGGTCTTTGAAAACCCATGCCGGGCTGCCAACTCTTCTCTCTTCTGAGCCTAGCCCATCTACACAGACCATCTAGCCCTCCTACCTACCCTCCTTCGCTTTGGTCCGTTCGATGACAATCGAACAACTCTAAAACGGCCTTAAACCCCTCTAAACTCCTAACCCTAGCCCCCTTTCTATTTATAGACGTCACCCCACCCATTTTGGCCTCCTACCTACCGCTCTCCTCAATTTCCATAGCCAGCCATCGCCTCGCTCCTCGAATCAGCCGCCAGCCACCTCTCCCCGCCACTTAGCAAGCCTCGAGTGGCTACACCACCGCCAGCCGCCCCCTGTGGCCTCTCCCGCGCCGCCACATGTCCCTCTCACGTCGTCCCCGCGCCAGGCCGCCCGCAGCCCATCGGCGGCCCTCCGTGGGCCGGACCGGGCCGATCCTGCCGCCGCCAGCGCCCGACCTACCCGAGAACCCCCTCTCCCTCCTCCCATCGCCTCTGCCCGACCCCGTCGTCGACGTGTCATCGCCGGGTCGCCGGAAGCCACGCCACCACGCCGACGAGCGCCACCGCCGCCCTGCCACATTTTTCTTCCTCTGGTCAACTCTCTCTAACCTCTCTCTCCCTACGCCATGGACGCCGCCGCCTGAGCTCAGAACCGTTCCGATGGTCTCCTCTCCTCTCCTCAAATTTCACGATTTTTTTTAGGATCACGCGGGTATCTTTGAATCGTTCCGATGGTTTTGTGACGAGAACATTGTTCTTGGTGCCTCCTGGCATTTAGGGGTTGTGGCAGTGTCCCGGGGAGTTGAGCTATGAGGTGTTGTCGTCACAATTTTATCGTTGCAGTTCAGGAATACCTGGGTTCGCCGACATCGAAAATCTCTTTTATGCAGTTGTTGGTGAGATAACCTCGATGCCACCCAGTACTGGGGCGGGAGTTCAGGAGTATTTCCATAACTCGTATAACGGATGCTTTTTGAAGGTTGAGGTAAACAATTTCCAAAGGTTTCTTGGTTATGTGTTAAAGGATGGATACAGCTGGATGTAGGTATTGTTACAGATATTATGCTTCCCATGTATCCCCAACACCTGATCGCATAACCAGAAAGTTTCGGGAGTTTATAAGTGGGAATTCAAGTAGCTCCTAGGATATCTTTCCAACAGACACATGATACGATATGGGATCTATCATATGTTTGTTTCCGGCTTATTTTGCAAGCCAATCCTTTATTTTTGTTTTGATTGTGGTATTCGAGTTGCTTCGATGTTAAGTGTTGATTCCATACCTTTCCTAAACGGTGTTCTCATATCATATGTGAACACTAATCCTTCATGATAATCGAGATTGTCATGTCAATCCTTTTCAACCGGCGTGTTCCTCTTCAAGTGTATCCGATCATTTTCAACATCCGCAAGATCCAATCTCAGATTTCTCAACGTTGTTCGTTTCATCTGTTCCCATGTTGCTTTTGTTTTTCGCACCCTCCCACCCTTTCTTTTTTCTTCAAGGATTCAGATTTCTTAATCATGTATCCTTTTATTTGTGAGAAGTCTCTCCATTCTTTTCCATCAACGTTCTTATCCGGTGATTCTCAGGAAGATTCTAATGAAACTTCAAGTTCATCATTTTTCATTCTCTTTCTTCTTCGGTGGATGCAATTCAAGCTTAGTCGATCATGTCCTTTCACGGTTTAAATGTTTTCTCATCCCGGTGCACTTCTTAATCGCTCACCTCTCGCTATTCAATTGTTCCGGAGTACTGAAGATATCTTACAAGATTCACGGTTACATTCTCGATTTGTTCAAGTTCTTTTGAGGTTGTTATCACATTCAAGCCATTTAATTCAACTGGTGCAATCTCTCTTTTCAAGCAATCGCTCAACGGTGTTTCTTTTGAGTGGGCCCTAACCCACATGTCTTTCCCAGGATATTACCTGACTCTTCTAGTTTTCCCGGAGCTATCCTCAAATTTTCTCAAAGTTTGACATAAGAATGAGTTATCATCAGCCAAATGTCTTTCTCCAAGATCTTTCAAATTCTTTTCATCGTTGGTTCAACCTTTCTAATTTTCATTCCGGAGTGCCTCAACAAATCATGGTGGTGTTTCTCGTCGTCATTCTCAGATTTTAAAGACCGAAGAAGAGTTTTTCCTCCAAATCTTAGACGTTCAGAGATGCGAAGTGCTAGCTTGATGCCATCCTCTCATAATTATTTTCGATTGTGAGATATTCTTGTCACCCATCCGGAGCAATTCAGGAGTCTTTTCAGTTCGATTCTCCAAAGGCCATCATTTCGGGTTTTTTCATTCTCAGCTTTCAGCTCTCGTTCTCCAAAATCTTTCCGATGCATCATTCAAGTATTCTTTAATCATCTCGTGATCCATTCGCTCACATGTATCTAAATCCCCTCAAGTATCTTCATTCGTTTTCCAATTCTTCCTGGTGAATTGTGCCTCTGCTTCTTTCATTTTCAACTCTTACGGTGGTTCATTCAAGAGTTCTCTTCCTTCATTATCATATCAATTTATTCGTTGTTTCAATCCTTCCGGTGGTTCATCGAAGACCTTCTCAACTTTGCGCTATATCTATCTTAATTCTTTCAACGATAATAAGTAGTATGCCAAATCCGTTGCTTGTCATCAATTTAAATTGGTGAAGGATGCGCATAACATATTTCTTATTATTGTTTCATCCAAGTGATCTAATTTCTTCTTTCCGGAGTTGTTCATCATATCACATTCCTGGTCCGAGATGCTTCATTTTTTTTCTGGAGTGCCAAGTTTTCCGCATTATCTCGTCACGAAGCTCCATCTAATCATTGCAAGGCTTCAATCTTATTCTTTTCATCCATCACTTCTTTTTGATCATCCTTTTATTACCAGAGTTCTTCATGGAGGCTCTACATGATGGTTCAGCAAGGATTTAATTCCTTCTCGAAGTGCTCATCAATATTCTTTTCATAGGAGCTCAAGTATTCTTCATATTGCATCCTAAAGTGCAATTCCTTCTACCTTATCTTTTCAGGTGGTGTTATGTCATTCTTGACAATTTCCCTACGTGTTTCATGATTCGCAAGTTGTTAGGAATGAGATATGTAAACCCACCAATCTCTTTGTTGGAGTTATCTTGGGTAATATTTCACCTAAAGCTTTCCCTAAGGATTGTTGCTATTTATGGTGCTTATAAATGACCCAAGTTCTTCATTTACCCTCCCGATGAAATAAGTTTCTCGTCTCCTTGTTGATATCAATCCAATCTATTGTTTTTGTTAGTGGCAGAATTTCACCTCAAGATTTCTACATGTTTTCAATAAGCCCACAACAAGCTTACTCTTTTCGTTGTTGGTTTTCCAACAACTCTGTTCGACCCTTCTCCTAAGGATGCCTTTGCAAGCTCATTTGAGGTAGAAGATGTTGTTTTCTCCTCCGTTCTTTTAATTCATTTCTTACATTTGTTCCGGAGGCATTGTGATGTTGCTCTCTTCACTCGTCATCTCGGATTCTGAGGACCATGTTCTTTTCGTTCTTATCTATTTAACAGGAGTGTCGTGCCCTCTTTTCAAGTTCTTCCCATTTTGTCAAGTTTTTTGCCTCCCTTCTCAATCGGAGTGTCGTCTAAAATCTTTCTTACCCCTTGTGCCATTCTTTCAATAGTTCCGGAGGTAGTGTGTTGTTGATCTCATCAGGTATCCTCTCATCTTGTCAAGTTCATGTTGAATTCCTTCCATTTACAGTCCGAGTGCTGTCCAAATTATACCAGTTGTATTCCTTCTCTATCTTGTTTTAACCGGAGTGTTGTGACTATCATTCCTCTTCTAACCGGAGTCTCATCCAAGTGCCTTCATTTTTCCAAGCTCATTTTCTTTACCTTCCATTTCCAACTTGAGTGTTGTCATAATTGATCCTTATCGTTCCTTGTACATCTCGTTTCTACCGGAGTGCTTGCATGTACTTCTGGTCCTTTACAACCCTTTTCTTATGTCTTTCAACCTACAAGGCTCTAGTAATGTTCCTTGTTCCTCTTTTCTAACGCAGTGTTTTCAACTTTGCTCATCTTCGTTATTGTTCTTTCTTTCAATTTGTTCAACCTCTCAAGGTTCTTTGGTTTCACTCGTTTGTCAAAGAAGCAACTTAGTTTTACCTTTTCTCCTCTTCCGTTTTCCCTCCGGTGCCATCCTAGATCTCAGGACGAGATCCTCTTGTAGTGGTGGAGTGTTGTGACGCCCGAGACCGATGCGCCAGGTGTCTTCTAGTTATTCATTGTTTTTGCCTTGTCATTTGCTTGCATGTTGCATTTCATCATGTCATCATGTGCATTGCATCATAATGTTTTCAAAACTTATATCCGTTTGGGTCTCCCCATTCTTTCCGTTGCCAGTTCTAAGCCCAGACACACTTGCACGCGCCCGCGACATGTCCGAAATAGTTTTTTTAAGTGGCCGGAAAATGTTCTCAGAATGGGTTGAAAGTTGGCGTGCGGTGTTGTTATGTTGTCAGTAGACCGCCTGCCAAGTTTCATCGCATTCGGAGCTCATTTGATAGCCCAAATGTTAAACTACAGCGGCAGTATAGTCGGTCAAATCGTCGGACGTTTTTGGTCTTCGAAAACCCGTGTCGGGCTGCCAACTCTTCTATTTTCTGAGCCTAGCCCATCTACACACACCATATAGCCGTCCTACCTACCGTCCTGCGCCCCGGTCCATTCGATGGCAATTGAACGGCTCCGAAACGGCCTCAAACCCCTCTAAACTCCTAACCCTAGCCCCCTTTCTATTTATAGACGTCTTCTGAGCCATTTTGGCCTCCTACCTACCCCCTCCTCAATTTCCACAGCCAACCGCTGCCTCCCTCCTCGGATCAGCCGCCGGCCACCTCTCACCGCCACTTGGCGAGCCGCGAGCGGCTGCGCCGCCGCCAGCCGCCCCTTGTGGCCTCTCCCGCGCCGCCACATGTCCCTCTCACGTTGTCCCCGCGCCAGGCCCGCCCGCAGCCCATCGGCGGCCCTTCATGGGCTGAACCGGGCCGACCCTGCCGCTGCCAGTGCCCAACCTACCTGAGCGCCCACGCTCCCTCCTCCTGTCGCCTCTGCCCGACCCCGTCGTCGGCGTGTCGTGGCCAGGTCGCCGGAAGCTGCGCCACCTCGCCGGCGAGCGCCACCGCCGCCCTGGTGAGCAGAACCGCCGCCCTGCCCCATTTTTCTTCCTCTGGTCAACTCTCTCTAATCTCTCTCTCCCTGCGCCATGGACGCCACCGCCTGAGCTCGGGACCGCCCTGCTGTACCTCGTCAGTCGCTCCTCCGGTCAGATCCGGGCGCCCTCCTGCCAGATCCGTCCCTCCCGGACGTCTGCTGGCCCTCTCCGAGCTGCGCCGCCATTCCCATCGCTGGTCATCGCCGCCTCTTCCTTCCCTCGATCCAGTGGGATCGGGGAGGAGGACGAGGTGCTTCTGGGCCCCGTGGGCCGTGACCCACCCGAGGCCCAGCGCTCCAGCGTGCCTCCTCAACCAGCCAGTCTGCCCGACATCCTCCCACCGAGCTGGGCCAGGCCCATGGTGAGCCACCGCTGCGCCCCCTTCCACTATTGGGCTAGACAGATCTGGCCCATTTTGTGTTTTTCCCTAGGGACGAATTTAGCTATTTTTCTACGATTTTCAGTTTTGCAGAAAAGTCCCTCTAGATCATGCATTTAATATCTCGGGAACCGTGCATCGGATTAAAACAACTTATATATGTAAAATGCTTAGAATTTTGTGTAGTTTCACAATATCCATCTATCATGCATGTTTGAAATGTTTAAAATGATGTTTGTCTAATTTTTCTTAAATGCCATGCTAAAATGAATTAATTCATAACTAAATAACCATAGCTCCATTTTAAATAAACTTTATATGTAAATGGGTAGAAAAATGCATGTTTAACATGGTGGAATCACTTTGCATGTTTAACAACTCTAAAATATGGTTTAGGACAGAACAATATCTAACCTAGAATATGCACATGAGTTGTTTCCGTACTTGTTGTTTGTTGTTCTGGCCTCATTTAAACTTGCCTGGGTAGGTAGTTTTCTTTTGCTTCACCTCTTGCCATGTTAATCAACATTTAATATTTTTGAGTACCTAAACGAGAGAGAACTAAATAAGTCATGTGGTGTTTTGTCCACTTAATTTGTAGTGTTGTTCGTTGCACTTTGCCACGCCATGCCTCATAAACCGGACATGCATCATACTTGGTTGTGCATCATGCCATGTTTATGTGATGGTTGTTTACTATGTTGTTTGCTTCTTTCCAGTGTTGCTTCTTCGGGTTAGTTCCGATAACGTCGCGTTTGTGAGGATTCGTTCGACTCCGTCCGTTTGTCTTCTTCACGGACTCATTCTTCTTCCTTGCGGGATCTCAGGCAAGATGACCATACCCTCGAAATCACTTCTATCTTTGCTTGCTAGTTGTTCGCTCTTTTGCTATGCCACGCTACCCGCCACTTGCTATATCATGCCTCCCATATTGCCATGTCAAGCCTGTAACCCACCTTGCCTAGCAAACCGTTGTATGGCTGTGTTACCGCTTTTGCTCAGCCCCTCTTATAGCATTGCTAGTTGCAGGTGAAGATGAAGTTTGTTCCATGTTTGGAACATGGATATTGTTGGGATATCATTATTATCTCTTATTTAATTAATGCATCTATATACTTAGTAAAGGGTGGAAGGCTCGGCCTTATGCTTGGTGTCTTATTCCACTCTTGCCGCCCTAGTTTCTGTCATACAGGTTTTATGTTCCATGATTTTGCATTCCTTACACGGTTGGGTGTTATGGGACCCCTTGGCAGTTCGCTTTGAATAAAAACTCCTCCAGAAAGGCCCAACTTTGGTTTTACCATTTGCCTCACCACCAGCTACTTTTCCCTTGGGAGTCGCGCTCCTGAAGGTCATCTTTATTTTAACCACCCCGGCCAGTGCTTCTCTAAGTGTTGGTCCGAAACAGAGCCACTTGTAGTGCCACCTCAGGGAAACCTGAGGTTGGGTTTTAGTTGTATGTAGTGTTCATCCGGTGTTTCCCTGAGAATGAGATATGTGCAGCTCCTATCGGGATGTCGGCGCATCGGGCGGTCTCGCTGGTCTTGTTTTACCATTGTCAAAATGTCTTGTAACCGGGATTCCGAGCCTGATCGGGTCTTCCTGGGAGAAGGAATATCCTTCGTTGACCATGAGAGCTTGTGATGGGCTAAGTTGGGACACCCCTGCAGGGTTTGAACTTTCAAAAGCCGTGCCCGCGATTATGGGCAGATGGGAATTTGTTAATGTCCGGTTGTAGAAAACTTGACACTTAACTTAATAAAAATGCATCTACCGCGTTTGTAGCCGTGATGGTCTCTTCTCGGCGGAGTCCGAGAAGCGAACACGGATTTGGGGTTATGTTTGAACGTAAGTAGTTTCAGGATCACTTCTAGTTCACGACCGTTGTATTGCTTCTCTTCTCCCTCTTATTTGCGTATCTTAGCCACCGTATATGCTTAGTGCTTGCTGCAGCTCCACCTCACTACCCTTTCCTACCCATAAGCTTAAATAGTCTTGATCTCATGAGTGTGAGATTGCTGAGTCCTCGTGACTCACAGACTCTTCCAAACAGTTGCAGGTGTCGATGATACCAGTGCAGGTGATGCAATCCAGCTCAAGTGGGAGCTCGATGAAGATCTTGATCGTTGTTTTGTTTCGTTTTCCTGTTAATCAGTAGTGGAGCCTAGTTGGGACGATCGGGGATCTAGCATTTGGGGTTGTCTTTTATTTTGGTTCCGTAGTTGGACCTTGATTGTATTCTGGATGATGTAAGTTTAACTTGTATTTGTGTGAAGTGGCGATTGTAAGCCAACTCTTTATCCCTTTCTTATTCAGTACATGGGATTGTGTTAAGATTCCCACTCTTGCGACAAACCTACCATGCGGCGATGCCTCTAAGTCATGCCCCGACACGTGAGAGATATAGCCGCGTTGTGGATGTTACATAGAGGTTGTGGCGCCTCCTGAGGTATGGGGGGCTCAGGAGCTTGGTTGCCCACCACAACCTCCACAGGCCCAGAGACGCCATTTTGCGGGGTCTTATCGTCTGAGGGCGTCGTTGTGGCTTTAGGGGTGCCGTCCTAGCACCGCTCCATCCCGGCTGGAGGTATGGCGTTACGCAGCACATCCTTGGCCTGGCGCTCCTCCCGGACATCCACTAATGCCGCACTGGCTGAATGGGGTGTGGCGGACAGGTAGAGCACGAGGGGCTCGAGGGGTCAAGGCACGACCATCATCGGAGGGCTAGTCAAATATCTCTTGAGGTATTGAAACACCAGGTCGGCCTCTGGGGTCCACTTGAACGGGCCATTCTTGTTCATTAGCTTGAAGAATGGAAGGGCGCGTTCTCCCAGCTTGGAGATGAAACGCCCCTACAAGGTCACGCAACCCGTGATCTTCTACATTCCTTGAGAGTTTGTGGCGGGCTCATGTCTTCTATTGCCTTGACCTTCTCCGGATTTGCCTCGATCCTCCTGTGCGACACAAGGAAACCCAACAGCTTGCCCGAAGGGATGCTGAACATGCACTTCTCTGGGTTGAGCCGCAGGTCCATGATACGTCTCCAACGTGTCTATAATTTTTGATTGCTCCATGCTATATTATCTACTGTTTTGGACATTATTGGGCTTTATTATCCACTTTTATATTATTTTTGGGACTAACCTATTAACCGTGGGCCAAGCCAAGAATTGTTGTTTTTTCCTATTTTAGGGTTTCGAAGAAACGGAATATCAAACGGAGTCCAAATGGAATGAAACCTTCGGGAACATGATTTTCTCAACGAACAAGACCCGGGAGACTTGGACCCTATGTCAAGAAAGAAAAGAGGAGGCCACGAGGTAGGGGGCGCGCCTACCCCCCCCCCCCCCCAGGCACGCCCTCCACCATCGTGGGCCCCCTGTTGCTCCATCGACGTAATCCTTCCTCCTATATATACCTACATACCACCAAATGATCAGATACGGAGCCAAAACCCTAATTTCACCGCCATAACTTTCTGTATCCACGATATCCCATCTTGGGGCCTGTTCTGGAGCTCCGCCGGAGGGGGCATCAATCACGGAGGGCTTCTACATCAACACCATAGCCCCTCCGATGAAGTGTGAGTAGTTTACCTCAGACCTACGGGTCCATAGTTAGTCGCTAGATGGCTTCTTCTCTCTTTTTGGATCTCAATACAATGTTCTCCCCCTCTCTTGTGGTCAACTATTCGATGTAATCTTCTTTTTGTGGTGTGTTTGTTGGGACCGATGAATTGTGGGTTTATGATCAAGTCTATTTACGAATAATACTTGAATCTTCTCTAAATTCTTTTATGTATGATTGGTTATCTTTGCAAGTCTCTTCGAATTATCAGTTTGGTTTGGCCTACTAGATTGATCTTTCTTGCAATGGGAGAAGTGCTTAGGTTTGGGTTCAATCTTGCGGTGTCCTTTCCCAATGGTAGTAGGGGCAGCAAGGCACGTATTGTATTGTTGCCATCGAGGATAACAAGATGGGGTTTTCTTCATATTGCATGAGTCTATCCCTCTACATCATGTCATCTTGCTTAAGGCGTTACTCTATTTTTAACTTAATACTCTAGATGCATGCTGGATAGCGGTCGATGAGTGGAGTAATAGTAGTAGATGTAGGCAGGAGTCGGTCTACTTGTCTCGGACATGATGCCTATATAAATGATCATACCTAGATATTCTCATAACTATGCTCAATTCTGTCAATTGCTCAACAATAATTTGTTCACCCACCGTAGAATACTTATGCTCTCGAGAGAAGCCACTAGTGAAACCTATGGCCCCTAGGTCTATCTTCATCATATTAATCTCCTACTACTTAGCTATTTCCTTTGCTATTTACTTTGCCTTTATTTTACTTTGCATCTTTATAATAAAAATACCAAAAAATATTATCTTATCATATCTCACTCTCGTAAGTGGCCTTATAGGGATTGACAACCCCTATTTGTGTTGGTTGCGAGGATTTATTTGTTTTGTGCAGGTATGAGGGACTCGCGCGTAGCCTCCTACTAGATTGATACCTTGGTTCTCAAAAACTGAGGGAAATACCTACGCTACTTTGTTGCATCATCCCTTCCTCTTCGGGGAAAACCAACACAGTGCTCAAGAGGTAGCAAGAAGGATTTCTAGCGCCGTTACCGGGGAGGTCTACGCAAAAGTCAACATACCAAGTACCCATCACATACCCTTATCTCCCGCATTACATTATTTGCCATTTGCCTCTCGTTTTCCTCTCCCCCATTTCACCCTTGCCGTTTTATTTGCCCTCTCTCTCTATCCTCCCTCTCTTTCTCTATTTGCCTCTTTTTTCCCGCTTGCTTTTTGTTTGCTTGTGTGTTAGTTTGTTTGCTTGTCATTATGGCTTGTCCTTTACCTTCTACCTCTATGTCTGAAATTGGGGAAACTATTGTTGATAATAATTTTGATGCTCCTACTAAAGAACCCACTATCTCACATACAAAAAGATTCCGTGTTGGTAGTGGTAATATTATTGGAAAAGGAGTTATTCAAGATTTCTTTACTTGTGTTGGTGCTTTACCCTCTATGGGTAGTTCTATCCCTCATAGAACTAGTAGTCTTGCGGATGCTATTGCCATGCTTGTAGTTGAACTTGAAAGACAATTCATGCACATGCATCCTTCCATACAAAGGATTTTTCTGGATTTTTCTAATATTGAGCATTCTTCTGTTAAGCGTGCCGCTACTATCTTTTTGGCTCATGAGTTTAGATTCATAATAAAAGAGGCCAAAGAAATCTTTGCACATTATAGGGTGGACGCTTGCCGTCCTCCCATAGAGGCTATCCTCTTTGATCAAGAAGAAATAATGCGTTTTCAATCTCTAGACTATGTTGCTTTCAATGAAAATCTTAGAAAAAGGGTTCCTACCAATGTTTTAGTCGAAATAACGAACTAGGATATTCTCTTGAATATAGGCTCACAAAGTTGTGTCAAAAGAATGCTTATAATGATGAATTGGTTGTGCAATATGAAGGACCAAAGGAGGAACCTATACCTCCCAAGGATGATCTTGGAGACTTTTGTCCCATTAAATTTAGCCCTTTTGATTACTTCTGCTTGCCTCAAAGAAAACTTGCTGCCGAACATAGAGAATATGAAATGAGTTTTAATAATCTATCTTACTATTATGGCAATACCTAGATCTATTCTTGCTTGTAATGCCTAGCTAGGGGCGTTAAACGATAGCGCTTGTTGGGAGGCAACCCAATTTTATTTTTATTCCTTGATTTTTGCTCCTGTTTAGTAATAAATAATTTATCTAGCCTCTTTTTTGGTTGTGTTTTTTGTGTTTAATTATTGTTTGTGCCAAGTAGAACCGTTGGGAAGACTTGGGGAAAGTCTTGTTGAACTTTCTGTAAAAAACAGAAACTTTAGCGCTCATGACAACTGCTGTCATGTTTATTTGGAAAGCGCTATTTAGTTAATTCTTTTTGCAGATGATTAATAGATAAATTTCTCACGTCCAGCAATTTATTTTAGAATTTTTGGGGTTCCAGATCTTGCGCTAGCTACAGATTACTGCAGACTGTTCTGTTTTTGACAGATTCTGTTTTTCGTGTGTTGTTTGCTTATTTTGGTGAATCTATGGCAAGTAAAATAGTTTATAAACCATAGAGAAGTTGGAACACAGTAGGTATAACACCAATATAAATAAAGAATGAGTTCATCACAGTACCTTGAAGTGGTCTTTTATTTTCTTTCGCTAACGGAGCTCACGAGATTTTCTAGTTTAAGTTTTGTGTTGTGAAGTTTTCATGTTTTGGGTAAAGATTTGATGGATTATGGAACAAGGAGTGGCAAGAGCCTAAGCTTGGGGATGCCCATGGCACCCCCAAGATAATCTAAGGACACCTAAAAGCCAAAGCTTGGGGATGCCCCAGAATGCATCCCCTCTTTCGTCTACTTCTATCGGTAACTTTACTTGGACCTATATTTTTATTCGCCACATGATATGTGTTTTGCTTGGATCGTCTTGTATTATTTTAGTCTTTGATTTTTAGTTTACCACAATCATCCTTCCTGTACACACCTTTTGAGAGAGCCATATATGATTTGGATTTTGTTAGAATACTCTATGTGCTTCACTTATATCTTTTGAGTTATATAGTTTTATAGCACGGTGGTGGATTTGTTTTGTAGAAACTATTGATCTCTCATGCTTCACTTAGATTATTTTGAGAGTCTTAATAGAATGATAATTTGCTCAAAATCCTAATATGCTAGGTATTCAAAGTTAGTAAAATTTCCTTAAGAGTGTTTTGAATACTAAGAGAAGTTTGATGCTTGATGATTGTTTTGAGATATGGAGGTAATAATATCAAAGTCGTGCTAGTTGAGTAGTTGTGAAATTGAGAAATACTTGCGTTGAAGTTTGCAAGTCCCGTAGCATGCACGTATGGTAAACGTTATGCAACAAATTTGAAACATGATGTGTTATTTGATTGTCTTCCTTATGAGTGGCGGTCGGGGATGAGCGATGGTCTTTTCCTACCAATCTATCCCCCTAGGAGCATGCACATAGTACCGAGGTTTTTGATGACTTGTAGATTTTTGCAATAAGTATGTGATTTCTTTATGACTAATGTTGAGTCCATGGATTATACGCACTCTCACCCTTCCATCCTTGCTAGCCACTTCGGTACCGTGCATTGCCCGTTCTCACATTGAGAGTTGGCTTAAACTTTGCCGGTGCATCCAAACCCCGTGATATGATACGCTTTTCACACATAAACCTCCTTATATCTTCCTCAAAACAGCCACCATACCTACCTATTATGGCATTTCCATATCCATTCCGAGATATATTTCCATGCAACTTTCCATCATTCCATTCATCATGACACATTCATTATTGTCATATTGCTTAGCATGATCATGTAGTTGACATAGTATTTGTGGCAAATCCACCGTTCATAATTCTTTCATACATGTCACTCTTGGTCCATTGCATATCTCGGTACACCGCCGGAGGCATTCATATAGAGTCATCCTTTGTTCTAGTATCGAGTTGTAATCATTGAGTTGTAAATAAATGAAAGTGCGATGATCATCATTTTCTAGAGCATTGTCCCAAGTGAGGAATAAAAAAGAGAAAGGCCATAAAAAAGAGAAGGCCCTAATAATAATAATAATAATAAACAAAAAATGAGAGGAAAAGAGAGAAGGGACAATGTTACTATCCTTTGCCACACTTGTGCTTCAAAGTAGCACTGTAATCTTCATGTTAGAGAGTCTCTTGTTTTGTCACTTTCATATACTAGTGGGAATTTTTCATTATAGAACGTGTCTTGTATATTCCAACAATGGGCCTCCTCAAGTGCCCTAGGTCTTCGTGAGCAAGCAAGTTGGATGCACGCCCACTAGTTTCTTTTGTTGTGCTTTCATACATTTATAGCTCTAGTGCATCCGCTGCATGGAAATCCCTACTCCTTGCATTAACATCAATCGGTGGGCATCTCCATAGCCCATTGATTAGCCTCATTGATGTGAGGCTTTCTCCTTTTTTGTCTTCTCCACATAAACCCCCTCATTATATTCTATTCCACCCATAGTGCTATGTCCATGGATCGCGCTCATATATTGCGTGAAAGTTTATAGGTTTGAGATTACTAAAGTATGAAACAATTGCTTGGCTTGTCATCGGGGTTGTGCATGATGAGAGCATTCTTGTGTGACAAAAATGAAACATGACTAAACTATATGATTTTGTAGGGATGAACTTTCTTTGGACATGTTATTTTGAGAAGACATAATTGCTTAGTTAGTATGCTTGAAGTATTATTATTTTTATGTCAATATGAACTTTTGTCTTGAATCTTTTGGATCTGAATATTCATACCACAATTGAGAAGAATTACATTAAAATTATGCCAAGTAGCACTCCGCATCAAAAATTCTGTTTTTATCATTTACCTACTCGAGGACGAGCAGAAATTAAGCTTGGGGATGCTTGATACGTCTCCAACATATCTATAATTTTTGATTGCTCGATGCTATATTATCTACTGTTTTGGACATTATTGGGCTTTATTATCCACTTTTATATTATTCTTGGGACTAACCTATTAACCGGAGGCCCAGCCCAGAATTGCTGTTTTTTTGCCTATTTTAGGGTTTCGAAGAAAAGGAATATCAAACGGAGTCCAAACGGAATGAAACCTTCGGGAACGTGATTTTCTCAACGAACAAGACCGGGGAGACTTGGACTCTACGTCAAGAAAGAAAAGAGGAGGCCACGAGGTAGGGGGCGCCTACCCCCCTAGGCGCGCCCTGCACACTCGTGGGCCCCCTGTTGCTCCACCGACGTACTCCTTCCTCCTATATATACCTACGTACCCCCAAACAATTAGATACAGAACCAAAACCCTAATTCCACCGCCATAACTTTCTGTATCCATGAGATCCCATCTTGGGGCCTGTTCTGGAGCTCCGCCGGAGGGGGCATTGATCACGGAGGGCTTCTACATCAACACCATAGCCCCTCCGATGAAGTGTGAGTAGTTTACCTCAGACCTACAGGTCCATAGTTAGTATCTAGATGGCTTCTTCTTTCTTTTTGGATCTAAATACAATGTTCTCCCCCTCTCTTGTGGAGAACTATTCGATGTAATCTTCTTTTTGCGGTGTGTTTGTTGGGACTGATGAATTGTGGGTTTATGATCAAGTCTATCTATGAATAATATTTGAATATTCTCTTATTTCTTTTATGTATGATTGGTTATCTTTGCAAGTCTCTTCGAATTATCAGTTTGGTTTGGCCTACTAGATCGATCTTTCTTGTAATGGGAGAAGTGCTTAGTTTTGGGTTCAATCTTGCGGTGTCCTTTCCCAGTGACATTAGGGGCAGCAAGGCATGTATTGTATTGTTGCCATCGAGGATTACAAGATGGGGTTTTCTTCATATTGCATGGTCTATCCCTCTACATCATGTCATCTTGCTTAAGGCGCTGTTTTTAACTTAATACTCTAGATGCATGCTGGATAGCGGTCGATGAGTGGAGTAATAGTAGTAGATGCAGGCAGGAGTCAGTCTACTTGTCTCGGACGTGATGCCTATATACATGATCATACCTAGATATTCTCATAACAATGCTCAATTCTGTCAATTGCTCAACAGTAATTTGTTCACCCACCGTAGAATACTTATGCTCTCGAGAGAAACCACTAGTGAAACCTATGGCCCTCGTGTCTATCTTCATCATATTAATCTCCTACTACTTAGTTATTTCCTTTGCTATTTACTTTGCCTTTATTTTACTTTGCATCTTTATCATAAGAATACCAAAAATATTATCTTATCATATCTATCAGATCTCACTCTCGTAAGTGGCCTTATAGGGATTGACAAACCCTATTTGCATTGGTTGCGAGGAGTTATTTGTTTTGTGCAGGTATGAGGGACTCGCGTGTATCCTCCTACTGGATTGATACCTTGGTTCTCAAAAACTGAGGGAAATACTTACACTACTTTGCTGCATCATCCCTTCCTCTTCGGGGAAAACCAACGCAGTGCTCAAGAGGTAGCAGTCCACATGTCGCAGGCTGGCGAAAGTTTCCTCCAAGTCTTGTATGACGTCCCTCGGCTCCCGAGATTTCACCATGATGTCATTGACGTAGGCCTCAATGTTCCTCCCAAGCTGTTGGCCCAGGTCGATGTGCATCAGCCGCTGGAAGGTTGGCCTAGCATTGCGTATTCCGAACGGCATGTAGGTGTAAAAGTATATACCCCGCACGGGGTCAGGGAGTCCGTATTCTCCACGTCGTCCACCACCATCTTGATCTGGTGATAACCCGAGAAGCATCTAGAAAACGCAGCAAGTCGCATTCAGCGGTGGAGTCGATGATCTGGTCGATGCACGGAAGTGGGAACGGGTCTTGAGGGCAGGCTTTGTTGAGGTTGGTAAAGTCAACGCACATACGTTCCTTCCCACCTTTCTTTGGCCAACGACGGGGTTCGCCAGCCACTCTGGGTACCGGACATCGCAGATGAAACCGCGGCTTGTAGCTTGCGGGTTTCCTGGACGATGAAGGACTGCTTCTCTGTGGACTGTCGTCGCGCCTTCTGCTTCACAGGGTGCACATTGGGGAACACCCTTGAGTGATGCTTGGTTACTCCCCTTGGGACTCCCACCAGCTTCCTGGGCTCTCAGGCGAATACCTCCTTGTTCGTACGCAAGAATCTCACCAGCGCCTCTTCTTGGTCGGCATCGAGGATGGCGATTATGGTGAAAGTTGCTCCCGAGGCCCCGTCTTCCTCGACTGGCACTTGCTTGGTTTCAGCCCGACCTTGAGTGAACAACTGCTTCTTTTTTGCTGTCACAGCCCCCTTAGCCCCCGGGGTGGCCTCATCGGTTGGACGTGCCGCGGTGGCTATTCTGAAGGTGAGCTTGAGAGCCGTTAGGTCTTCCTTGGTGCGAACGCCGCTGCTCCCTGGAATCTTCATAAGGTTGTAGGCTGGATGGGTTGCTGCCATAAACTAAGCCATGGCAGGGTACCCGAGGATGGCGTTGAATGGGAGGCTGATGTGGGTGATGTCGACGTCGATCAGCTCGGTCCGGTAGTTGTCGTGGGTACCAAAGGTGACCGGGAGGCGTATTTGCCGCAGGGGGATGGTCGAGCCGATGCCGACTCCAGAGAAAGGCTTGGTGGGGCGGAGCCTGCCGTATGGTAGATGAAGCAAGCCGAAGGATTCCACGAAGAGCACATTGAGGCCGGCTCCATCGTTGATGAGGGTCTTGGTCACCGCCACGTTGCAGATGGTGGGTGTGCATAGCATTGGGAGCGCGCCCGAGCCCATGGTGATAGCTGGGTGGTCCTCCGAGTTGAAGGTGAGGTCGGGCTAGGGCGCCGGCCATCCTGGGGGAGGCCCCGGCTGCACGCGAGCGGCGCCCACCTAGCGGATGAATTGCTTGACGTGGCGATCCATGGGTGGTGCTCGGGAAGCACCAAGGAGAGCTGCTACGACGAGAGGCGCCTGTGCTGCGAAGCGCGCGACGAAGAGATCGTGCAGCTCCTCCCAGGAGGCCACTGAAGATCCTGGCAGGCTGAGCAGCTAGGCGCGTGGCACATCGGCCAGGGCCAGGGGGAAGTAGTTGGCCATGACCTGGTTGTCGCCTCCAGCTTCGAGGACGGCCTCTTCATACGCCTGCAGGAAGGCCACCGGATCTACCGCGCCGTCGTAGCGCGGCGGCATATTTGGCTTGAACTTGCGCAGCCACCACACCTGCCGCAAGACGTGGGTGAAGGCCCGGATGCCCGCGGCGCATCCGCGGGCGCCAGCCGGCCTAACTAGAGGGATGGCGTCTGCCATGGAGCTGGACGAAGCAAGTGGAGAGGCGAAACTTCGGCGCACCCCTACCTGGTGCACCAAATGTCAGATTGTGGATTCCGGAAAACCCTTGAGGTTCGAACACTAGGGTGTGCACGAAGATCTCTTTCTCCCTAGCTAACTCTTGCAACGATATCTAGGCCTAACTCGCCGAACCCAAGGAACAAGTGACACGAGAGTTTATACTGGTTCCGGCCACCATTGTGGTGTAATACCCTACTCCAGTGTAGTGTGGTGGATTGCCATGTGGGCTAAGGATGAACTAGTATAGTGGACGAACAACCTCATGACGAGAGGTGTTCTTGAGCTCAATGAGCTGGTGTGCTTTAGTATGGTCCGAATGATCCGTCCCAACATGAGCCGATCCCTGACTACGGTGGTGGCTAGCCCTATTTATAGAGGCCCTGGTCCTCTTCCCAAATGTTTAGGTGGGAAGGGATCCAACAATGGACAATTTTGAAGGGAGACAACTAGTACAACTAATCCTGACAAAAGGTGGTCTTCGCCTCCTGAAGGCTCTTGTGGTGACGCCGTCGTGGGCTCCGCGGTGACCTCCGTCATGTCGTCCTACTGGTCTTGGTCTTGTCGCACCAATATGGAAACCTTTGCATGATGCCTTGGGACTCCTCGTGGGTGCCTGCTTCCTTAGCACCAAAGAGGAAACTGGCACCCTGCACCTGCTGGCGCCCGCCTGGCCTTGGTCGTCATGGCTCACATCACGCAGACCTCGCGAGGTACCCCTTGCATAGATATCTCGACTCCTCAGGAGCGAGCCTAGCGAGGCCGCCCCGGAGGAGGTCTTGGTGTCGTCCACCTCGTGAGGCTTGGCCCCTCGCTAGGGTCTTGAGTGGTTGCTGGTGAAGATGGGCCATACCAGGCCGGTGGTGGAGCCATGCCCTGGGTCGCAGGCAGGCAAGTCTGGGTTCCCCTGTTCCCTGGATGCCGAAAGACTGGACTATGTTTTTCTGGGCTATACGCCAAGCAATATTTTTGGCGTTCACTCTCCTAATACTTGGAGTTGGACAACTGGTTGAAGGCATTTGATACTCGAATGAATATAGGCACTTCCTCTTGTCAACATTGATGCTTGTCTGAGTGAACTTTGGAGTACATTGTAACACCCACGATGCGGCTATATCTCCCACGTGTCGGAGCATGACTTAGAGGCATAACCGCATAGTAGGCATGTCGCAAGAGGGGTAATCTTTACACATCCCATGTACTGAATAAGGAAGGGATAAAGAGTTGGCTTACAATCGCTAGTTCACACAATACATAAATATAGCATTACATCATCCAGAATACAATCAAGGTCCGACTACGGAACCAAATAAAGAAAGACAACCCCTAATGCAAAAGATCCCCGATCGCCCCAACTGGGCTCCACTACTGATCGAAAGGAAACGAAACAACACAACGAACACGTTCTTCATCGAGCTCCTCCTTGAGCTCGATCGCGTCACCTGCACTAGCATCATCGGCACCTGCAACTGTTTGGAAGTATCTGTGAATCACGAGGACTCAGCAATCTCACACCCGCGAGATCAAAACTATTTAAGCTTATGGGCATGAGAAGGTAGTGAGGTGAGGCTGCAGCAAGCACTAGCATATATGGTGGCTAACTTACGCAAATGAGAGCGAGAAGAAAAGCAAAGCATGGTCGTGAACTAGAAGTGATCAAGAAGTGATCCTGAAACTACTTACGTTCAAACATAACACTAGAACCGTGTTCACTTCCCGGACACCGCCGGAAAGAGACCATAATGGCTACACACGCGGTTGATGCATTTTAATTAAGTTAAGTGTCAAGTTCTCTACAACCGGACATTAACAAATTCCCATCTGCCCATAACCGTGGGCACGGCTTTCGAAAGTTCAAACCCTGCAGGGGTGTCCCAACTTAGCCCATCACAAGCTCTCACGGTCAACGAAGGATATTCTTTCTCCCAGGAAGACCCGATCAGACTCGGAATCCCGGTTACAAGACATTTCGACAATGGTAAAAGAAGACCAGCAAGACCGCCCGATGCACCGACATCCTCATAGGAGCTGCACATATCTCGTTCTCAGGGCAACACCTGTAACATCCCAAAAATTCTAAATTTTTTGGATTTTTATATTAAATATATATATATATATATATATATATATATATATATATATATATATGATTGTTTGATTGATTGTTGTGTGACTGATTGTGTTGTGGCATTTAGAAATTTCAGAGACATTTGAATTTTATTTGAATTTGGATTCAACTTGGCATTCGAAATTTATTTCAAATACCCGTGACAAATACTTGTTTAAAAGTATGAGAGGAGCTAACATGACACTCCCAAAAAGTCAGGAGAAAATTAATGCCAAAAGTTTTTGAATTCAAATTTTAGTTTATTTGGAATTTCTAAAAAAAATTGTTTTTTTGTTTGGATTTTGCCTCTGGAAATATGTGCTCGGTGATAGGATTTATTTTTCTGAGAATTTTGATATATATATATATATATGTCCTATATAAAACTTATATTATATTTTCTCTATATTTATTTTTCTGTCTTATTTAAAAAAAGGGGCAACGCCCAGCCAGCGCACAAGCGCTTTAGCATCGTGCTTTAGGCCACGCACCAGCTTCTTTGTCAAAAAAAGGGAAGAAACAAGGCCCAGCCCAGCAAGCAGCCAGGCTAGCGCCCATCACACGAGCGCCGCACGCACGAGGCCGAGGAGGCCAGCGCCCACGCTCGCCCGATCCCCAGCGCATCAGCCGCCCGAACCTCTCCCCATTCCCCACGGTCGCTGCCTGAAGGGCCCCATCACTTCTATCTTTTCCCCATGAACGCAACAATACAGAAACCTACACGTACACGTACCCAACTCCGCCGCCATGTCCGATCCTCTTGGAAACCTTATCTCCAGGCTTCCCCTCGCCCAAGGAAGATGTCCTATAAATAGCCCCGACCCTCCTCTTCTGATTCCCCTTGAAATCTCTCGCCACGTCCACCCCTATAGCTCGTACTCGTCGTTCCAATCTGGCCAAAGACGCTGCAGTTCATCGTCATTTTCCCACTCCGGTGAGCCATCCAGAGTCTTCTTCTTTTGTGTTTCGACGTCTCTCAATCTCTAGTTTCGTTTTGACAAGGTCTTGCATCCCCTCTCCATCTACAGAGGCCACACCAAACTTGTTGTATTCGCCGGAGCACCCGGAGCACCGAGTTTCGTCACCTCGCTCCACAGCCGTCTGACGTTCCCAAGTTACTCCGTGGCCACCTCCGGAACCGCGATTCATCACCGCATCTACTCGACACCTCCACCGCTGCCCCCGACCACCGGAACCGCCGGAGCCGAGTCGCCCATCGCCCCAACGTACGTTGATTCTTCTCTATACTTATGAGCTATGTCATTCAGTTAAGAAAAAATGTTTTGGTTTTTTTATATTGACCGGTTTTATTTACATCGGTTTAGTAGATCGGTTTGTTTGGTAGAATGGTTTTTCTTCGGTTAGATCGAATCGGTCCGCTGTTTTTTTAAGAGCGGACTAGACTTTTAGTTATCTTACAGCCGAGCACTGTATAGATTCGGATCGCACACTTCCCTGGCCCAATAGGAGCCTGACTTGTAGCTAGTGCCCGATCTAGTTTTTTTTGTTTCGTTTTGAAAAAATAGAATAGTTCTGATTTTAGATTGCTTATAACTTTTATGTTTTAGATCCAATTTGAGTGATTCCAATTGCCCTAGTTTCATGATTTTATCTATTTTCTGTATAAAATAGTTTCGGTTTTAGTTTTCAAAAAATTATTTTTATGAGATTTATTTAGATTAGTATTTCTGCTATAAAATGAGGTAGAATTAATATTTTTAGGTAATTCTTTTTGCCACTGCTTTGTTTTGACCTTGCCTAGCAGTAGAATTAATTTGGGTATTTATAGATTTCATTAAAATTAGTTTTACTCGAAAACAACTCTATTTTACTTTATGTCACTTTGTTTATGTTTTCTGTTGTTTTAATTACTCTAAAAATTATTTTCACCTCTGTTATATTTTATTTCAGATTTGTTTCTGTAGTACTAGAGGGTGAACTTTTATTTACAGAAAAATAAAATGTTTTATTTCTTTTTCTTACTAGTTTTGTTTTAAGCATAATTAGAGTTTTATTTTAGCTTTTTATGTGTTTCCTTTTGCTAGTAAAACTTTATGAAAATACTTTATGTTAACTTAGTTGATTTAAATTTTATTTTCTGTTGAAATTATTAGTTTAGTATTTTCTTTGTTAAGTTTTGCTTAGGATAAATCTATCTTTGTAGTTAAGGCAAAAGGTTTTCCTAGTAGGTTCTTTATAGTTTTCCCCTATTAGTTCTTTCGATGTGATATTTGTTTTGTATTGGGTTTTCTTATTGGGTTTTCTTATTGGGTTTTCTTTTGATTGTTAGATTTGCTTGCTAGAATGCTTGCTTATGTGAATGTCATGTTTGTTAATATACATTTCATCGGAGAGTTGCGTATAGTCCTATCAAGTTATTTTCGAGAGCGTTGTTATCTTCATCAATTTACCAGGCAAGTTCACTTTTACCATGTTTTCCATACCTATGTTTATGTGCATGTAGTAGGACCCTTTCAACAATCCCTCCAGTAGTGTTATTGAATCTTGTAGTTGAGTAGAATGCATGAGGTAGAAACCCATCTCCCTGTTACCAAACCCGGGACGTTACATAGTTTTACTGCTACGCTATAATAGACGGGGTTTGGTATGACTGCATGAGAGTGGTGTGAAGAAGGAGGACTCTACGTCAATGGCGACAACTTCATGATGGCACCGGCAAGGATTGCATCTTCAGGACTCCTCAAAGTTTCGAGACTCGAGACAAGAATTCAATACACACTACTTGGTGAAGGACGGTTGACGGGCACCCTGGAGAAACTAGTGGTTGGCCGGGATGCATGGAGAAGCGCCATGACACCATGCTGAAAGCTTCACCCAGACTCAAAGAGACGGAAGAATACTTCATGCCCGGAAGCTTACCTATGCAACCGCAAGTCATTATGGGCTCTGGCTTGGTTGACCTTAGTGGTGACTTTGGCTGGGACGGTGCTAGCAGATGTAGAACTACGGTAGGATTGGATGAGCACCGGACAGTGGTCAGGGGAACTCTTCGGAAGACCATGTTTCGGTCATCTTGTTCTCAAACACCTGAAGTGCGAGAACGTAAAAGAGGGATCGAATCTTGCGGGTAAAGTGTACAAACCTCTGCAGAGGGTTAAAACCTAATCGATTAGCCGTGTCCCCGGTTACGGACAATTTGAGCCTCTGGACTTGGATCTATCTCGGAACTCTCAACACCGGACTGATAATTAATTGTGGGCAACTTATGATGATTTGGGTATGAGACATCGGTTGGCGGAACCATGTCATGATAGAAAACTCTGTAGTACAGACTTCGGTTAATTACTTTGATGTAGGGAAAATAAAACCAACTTTTATGCAAACAAAACTCAGATACAGAGCCACAAAGCCATATTGCATATAGTATAGTTTATTATCTGTTTTTCTTACAGTGATCTTGCCGGTACATTCAATGTACTGACCTACACGGCTGCAACGTCTCATGTTGCAGATATGTTTCTTCTCACGAGTAAGAGTACGGTATAGGGTTACGGTCTACACTCAACCTGCTGATGGCGTTGATGGGACTCCACACCCGATTGTTTGTTTCCGCTGAGACTTATGAGGTATATATCAGTTTTACGTTATTTATACATGTGATTGCACTTTGATATATACATTGACGTACTGTGTGTGCCAGCATACCAATCCAGGGATGGCACGGATACACAGAGGCTTGACCGTCTGAGGTCGGGTCGCTACAGATATGGTAACAGAGCACATGTTGACTGTAGGACGTGACCCTAGAAACTGGAAAGCTCCTAGGACAGGAAATCTCTAAAACTTTATTTTCAAAAGAATCCATTACTTCTCATCTTTTCTGATTTTATCAAATATCCTCTCTTACCTCAAATAGTTAGAATATACCCCTTTCCCTTTTGACCACACGGAGGATCAACCGAAGCCGCTCCAAGAAGGACAACATATCGGACAACTGATGACCATTTCAGAGTAAACCGGATTTGACCATGCATTAGAAGAGTTGAAGCTACACCAGTTGAAGACTCCGACGACTTGAAGAATCAGAAGAATTATTCGACCGTTAGAGGACCAAACCCCTGTTATACACGTATGTTAGATGCAACGATTTGTGAGCTATCATTTGTTTGATGTTTTTCCGACAGCCACAAAATAAAACTCGTTTCTTCAAAACTATTATTTGTATTGTGTGTATCCCTTCCCACCTCTCTCTTATCTCACCCTAAAACCCTTGGACCCAGTAGATGATGAATGAAGTTGGACTGGTATTCTCTGGACCGAAAACCCAGCCGGAGGCAGAGCTATGGATTCAGAACATGGAGAATCACTTCGGGAGCAATTTGGTTTCAAGGAAGAATGAAGTATCGTACGCTCTTCAGTACTTTGAAGGAAGTGCTACAACATGGTGGCAGATGCATCAAGCTATACAGGGATGGAATGGAGCAAGGACTTGGGAAGAATTCAAGAAGACTCTGACAAGATCCCGTCTTATCCGGAAGCACCATGATACCCCAAGAAATAAACCTTGTGCCTGCAAGATTTGCGGAGAAATAGGACACACCCAGGAGGAACACAAGGATGGATGCCCTCATTGTGAGGAGAAACACCCAGCTGAGGAATGCCCAACTAGTCAGGTGACTTGTTTCTTGTGTGAAGGAACCACCCACTACCCAGCTCAGTGTCACATTTACCCCACGGTGCAACAAACTATTCAGAAGCAGGAAGAAGGAATGAAAGAAGCCCTCCGAGAAGTTATGAAAGAACCTGTGATTAAGGAAAGTGTTGAAGACCCTGATGGAGAAAGCCTCAACAGATTTTACTCCAATGCCTGTTATTCATGTGGAGAAGAAGGACATTTTTCACAGTATTGCACCAAGGAAAGAAAAGAGTATCTGGGATACTTCCCGACAGAAGCAGTGGAGTTTGATCCACAGGGAATAGAACGTTTGATCAGAACGAAGAAAACCAGGAAGAGAAAACAAAGACACCCTCAGAACAACCCAATTTCTGCAAAGAGGGACAAGAGTCATATTACCTGTTTTGAATGTAAGGACGTCGGGCATTATGCCAATGATTGTCTCGAAAGGAAGCAAGGAACTCAAGGAGCAGGCACCATCACCAAGAAGCCTCGAGACATGCCGGAAGTTATTTGTTTTCGTTGCAAGGAAGCAGGACATTTTGCTAGGGATTGTTCAAATCATGAGAAAGCTGGAGCTGAGTAGTGGAGATGTTGATATCAGTAATAAGGGTAGTATGGAAAACACTTTTCATGAGAATGCGGGGTTGAGTTATGTAATAGATTACTCAGAGATTGTAATAATTCATGACTCAATAAAGTTGATATGTCATATGCTGAAAGGCTTTAAGGAGTTGTTATGTTTTATCTTGGAAATTAATATTCTGGGTGAACATGGAAGAAAATGAGTTGTGATGCATAAACTGGATGTTGGAAATTGAGTTTGAAGTTTTGTTTGGATGATATGAATGTGTACCCAAGGAGATATGTACCTTATTCTGAGCACCATTTTTGTTTTACAACTGCAGATGACGACCCTTTATGAGTCTTTCCTTAAGGGCCCGGAAACGATCATGACCCTGACAAGTGATCATGATTACCCAAAGATCCTGAAGGACATGATGAAGCATATTCACCTTGAAGGAGATGCAGTCTACAAAGGCTACCCCTTCATGCAAAAGGGAGTGGAACTTTGGTATGTGGAGGTACACCTCCACCGTATGAAAGGAGTTTGCCCAAAGACAATGGGACAGTACTTTTTCATCTCACGTGTACCACAGGCAACTTTCTTCGATGCTGTTTGTGAAGCAGCCATGGAAGCCATATGCCAGATCGGAGAAATACTTGAAGCAAGACTCCGTTATACTCAGGAATACCTAAGAGAAGTGCATGCAGAGATGATGGAGATGAAGCTCAAGACCACCACGATGAAACAAAAGATTGAAGATTTCAAGGCGCATGTCGCACAATTCCAGTGGGACTGAAGAGTCCTCAAGGAGGAAAAAAATGAATAAAGTTGGAAGTAATGCATGACCATACCAAACCATGTGGGTGGCAGCATTTGTAATAAAGTACATTTTGGAATTTGGATTTACGAGAAATAGTTAAGGATGTAATAAAAGATTTGATATGAAAATAATATGATCTATGGATAAACTAGTGCATTTTTTTGGTGTGGTAGTACTCCGTAAAGCCACGGGATCAATGAAGAAAGACATGTGTTATTCATGACGGTCCATAGAAGGGAGCTGGACCAAATAAGTTGGAGTTTTGTATGATCGTCACCACAAGGTTATGAAGGAAGAAGTACTATTGGATTTAAAGGAGATGTTGGAATATGGAATGATAATCCTTGGAAGGATGAGTTAAAATTGTACAAGAGTTGAAGTGGGCCATAACCCAAAGGCCCAGGAGTTAATAAGAAGTAAGCACACTCTTGCTGAGGGAAGATATTTTGGAAGAAAACTCCGAGTTAATCAGCCGGCATTTTTAGGAGGATACGAAAACCCGAGAGTTGTGAAGAAACGTTAGATGTCTTGTTCAGTTTGCAAAAACAATGGATTTATTCGAACTCAGTTCGTCGACAATAGAATTCTGCAATGCTTGTGAGTATGCCCAAGTGTTAGAATACGTGATTCGATGTCTGCATATGTAGTAATGGTTCAAGTATGGGATGGATTGGCCCCCATACCGGAGACTTCTATCATGAACTATCATATGTTGATGGAAAATCAGAGAGCCTTGAAAACCTTAGAAGAGTGTCGACACGTCAAGCCATAAAACCATAGAATGGTAGGACGATGGAACCCTTTACATGCAACCGATGCCAATCGTAGGATATACGGTGAGATTCAACCCCGACCATTTTTCCTGCAGGAGAAGCCATAAATTGTTGACCGCCAGGAGGCTCCGATAGTTTCTTAGTATTGACGACAGACATGTCATATACGAAGACCCACTCTTCGGAAGAACCTCCCCAGGATTGAGAGGACACAAGATTGTGAGAAAAAGGTCATGCCCTACTGGGAGAGCACCAGCGAAAGAGTTATTCCGGGGAATATGAGAAGACCGACACCGTCAACCCAAAGGAATGAGAAGATGAGGTTTGGACGGGACCATAACACTGCTTTTAAGTGTGGTAGCACACTAGACCAGTCCAATCAATGTCATTGCTAGAAGACCCCCAAACCCTAACCTTTTCTTGCTAGCCTCTTCGAATCTCGAGGATGAGATTCATTTTAAGTGTGGTAGGTTTGTAACATCCCAAAAATTCTAAATTTTGGATTGTTATATTATATATATATATATGATTGTTCATTTGATTGTTGTGTGACTGATTGTGTCGTGGCATTTGGAAATTTCAGAGACATTTGAATTTTATTTGAATTTAGATTCAACTTGGCATTCGAAATTTATTTCAAATACCCATGACAAATACTTGTTTAAAAGTATGAGAGGAGCTAACATGACACTCCCAAAAAGTCAGGAGAAAATCAATGCCAAAAGTTTTTGAATTCAAATTTGAGTTTATTTGGAATTTATAAAAAAATTATTTTTTTGTTTGGATTTTGCCTCTGGAAAAATGTGCTCGGTTATAGGATTTATTTTTCTAGGAATTTTGATATATATATATATGTCCTATATAAAATTTATATTATATTTTCTCTATATTTATTTTTCTATCTTATTTCAAGAAAAAGGGCAACGCCCAGCCAGCGCACGAGCGCTTTAGCATCGTGCTTTAGGCCACGCAGCAGCTTCTTTGTTAAAAAAAGGGAAGAAACAAGGCCCAGCCCAGCAAGCAGCCAGGCTAGCGCCCATCACACGAGCGCCGCACGCACGAGGCAGAGGAGGCCAGCTGCCACACTCGCCCGATCCCCAGCACGCCGGCCGCCCGAACCTCTCCCCATTCCCCACGGTCGCTGCCTGAAGGGCCCCACCTCTTCTTTCTTCTCCCCATGAACCCAACAATATAGAAACCTACACATACACGTACCTAACGCCGCCGCCACGTCCGATCCTCTTGGAAACCCTGTCTCCAGGTTTCCCCTCACCCAAGGAAGATGTCCTATAAATAGCCCCGACCCTCCTCTTCTGATTCCCATTGAAATCTCTCGCCACATCCACCCCTATAGCTTGTACTCGTCGTTCCAATCTGGCCGAAGACGCTGCACTTCATCGTCATTTTCCCACTCCGGTGAGCCATCCATAGTCTTCTTCTTTTGTGTTTCGATGACTCTCAATCTCTAGTTTCGTTTTGACAAGGTCTTGCATCCCCTCTCCATTTACAGAGGCCATACCAAACTCGTTGTATTCGCCGGAGCACCGAGTTTCGTCACCTCGCCCCGCAGCCGTCCCATGTTCCCAAGTTACACTGTCGCCACCTCCGGATCTGCAACTCATCACCGCATCTACTCGACACCTCCGCCGCTGCCCCCAACCACCGGAACCGCCGGAGCCGAGTCGCCCCATCGCCCCAACGTACATTGATTCTTCTCTGTACTTATGAGCTCTGTCGTTCAGTTAAGAAAATAAATTGTTTTGGTTTTTTTATATTGACCGGTTTTATTAGATCGGTTTAGTAGATCGGTTCGTTTGTTAGATCGGTTTTTCTTCGGTTAGATCGAACCGGTCCGCTGTTTTTTTAAGAGCGGACTAGAGTTTTAGTTATCTTACAGTCGAGCACTGTATAGATTCGGATCGCACACTTCCCTGGCCCAATAGGAGCCCGACTTGTAGCTAGTGCCCGATCTGTTTTTTTCGTTTCGTTAAAAAAACAGAATAGTTCTGATTTTAGATTGCTTATAACTTTTATGTTTTACATCCAATTTGAGTGATTCCAATTGCCCTAGTGTCGTGATTTTGTCTATTTTTTGTATAATATAGTTTCGGCCATGTTTAAGTTTTTGAAAAATTGTTTTTATGAGATTTATTCAGATTAGTATTTCTACTATAAAATGAGGTCAATTAATATTTTAGGTGATTCTTTTTGCCACTGCTTTGTTTTGACCTTGCCTAGCAGTAGAATTAATTTGGGTATTTATAGATTTCATTAAAATTAGTTTTACTCGAAAACAACTCTATTTTACTTTATGTCACTTTGTTTATGTTTTCTGTTGTTTTAATTACTCTAAAAATTATTTTCACCTCTGTTATATTTTATTTCTGATTTGTTTCTGTAGTACTAGAGGGTGAACTTTTATTTATAGAAAAATAAAATGTTTTATTTTTTTTTCTTACTAGTTTTGTTTTAAGCATAATTAGAGTTTTTTTTAGCTTTTTATGAGTTTCCTTTTGCTAGTAAAACTTTATGAAAATACTTTATGTTAACTTAGTTGATTTAAATTTTATTTTCTGTTGAAATTATTAGTTTAGTATTTTCTTTGTTAAGTTTTGCTTAGGACAAATCTATCTTTGTAGTTAAGGCAAAAGGTTTTCCTAGTAGGTTCTTTATAGTTTTCCCCTATTAGTTCTTTCGATTGTTAGATTTGCTTGCTAGAATGCTTACTTATGTGAATGTCATGTTTGTTATTATAGATTTCATCGAAGAGTTGCGTATAGTCCTATCAAGTTATTTTCGAGAGCGTTGTTATCTTCATCAATTTACCAGGCAAGTTCACTTTGACCATGTTTTCCATACCTATGTTTATTTGCATGTAGTAGCACCCTTTCAACAATCCCTCCAGTAGTGTTATTGAATCTTGTAGTTGAGTAGAATGCATGAGGTAGAAACCCATCTCCCTGTTACCAAACCCGGGACATTACATAGTTTTACTGCTACGCTATAGTAGTCGGGGTTTGGTATGAGTGCATGAGAGTGGTGTGAAGAAGGAGGACTCTACGTCAAAGGCGACAACTTCATGATGGCACCGGCAAGGATTGCATCTTCAGGAGTCCTCAAGATTTCGAGACTCGAGAAAAGAATTCAATACACACTACTGGGTGAAGGACGGTTGACGGGCACCCTGGAGAAACTAGTGGTTAGCCGGGATGCATGGAGAAGCGCCATGACATCTTGCCGAAAGCTTCACCCATACTCAAAGAGATGGAAGAATACTTCATGCCTGCAAGCTTACCTGTGCAACCGCAAGTCATTATGGTATCTGGCTTGGTTGACCTTAGTGGTGACTCTGGCTGGGACGGTGCTAGCAGATGTAGAACTACGGTAGGATTGGATGAGCACCGGACAGTGGTCAGGCGAACTCTTCGCAAGACCATGTTTCGGTCGCCTTGTTCTCAAATAACCTGAAGTACGAGAACGTAAAAGGAGGGATCGAATCTTGCGGGTAAAGTGTACAAACCTCTGCAGAGGGTTTAAACCTAATCTATTAGTCGTGTCCCCGGTTACGGACAATTTGAGCATCTGGACTTGGATCTATCTCGGAACTCTCAACACCGGACTGATAATTTAATTGTGCGCAACTTATGATGATTTGGGTATGAGACATCGGTTGGCGGAACCATGTCATGATAGAAAACTCCATAGTACAGACTTCGGTTAATTCCTTTGATGTAGGGAAAATAATACCAGCTTTTATGCAAACAAAACTCAGATACAGAGCCACAAAGCATATAGAATAGTTTATCAACTGTTTTTCTTACAGTGATCTTGCCAGTACATTCAATGTACTGACCTACACGGTTGCAACGTCTCATGTTGCAGATATGTTTGTTCCGACGAGAAAGAGTACGGTACAGGGTTACGGTCTACACTCAACCTGCTAATGGCATTGATGGGACTCCACACCCGATTGTTTGTTTCTGCTGAGACTTATGAGGTATATATCAGTTTTACGTTATTTATACATGTGATTGCACTTTGATATATACATTGACGTACTGTGTGTGCCAGCATACCGATCCAGGGATGGCACGGATACACAGAGACTTGACCGTCTGAGGTCGGGTCGCTATAACACCGGATGAGTGCTCCGTACAACTAAAACCAGCCCTCAAGTTTCCCCGAGGTGGCGCTGCAAAGGACTCTAGTTCGGACCAACACTTAGACAAGCACTGGCCCGGGGGGATTTAAAATAAAGATGACCCTCGAGAGCGTGACTCCCAAGGGAAAAGTAGGTGGTGGTGAGGTAAATGGTAAAACCAGGGTTGGGCCTTGCTGGAGGAGTTTTATTCAAAGCGAACTGTCAAGGGGTCCCCATAACACCCAACCGTGTAAGGAACGCAAAATCAAGGAACATAACACCGATATGACGGAAACTAGGGCGGCAAGAGTGGAAGAAAACACCAGGCATAAGGCCGAGCCTTCCACCCTTTATTAAGTATATAGATGTATTAATTAAATAAGAGATATTGTGATATCCCAACATATCCATGTTCCAACATGGAACAAACTTCATCTTCACCTACAACTAGCAATGCTAATAGAGGGGCTGAGCAAAGCGGTAACATAGCCAAACAATGGTTTGCTTGGAAAGGAGGGTTAGAGGCTTGGCATGGCAAAATGGGAGGCATGATATAGCAAGTGGTAGGTATCACGTCACAACAATAGAGAGATCAACTAGCAAGCAAAGATAGAAGTGATTTCGAGGGTATGGTCATCTTGCCTGAGTTCCTGCTAGGAAGAAGAACGAGTCCATGAAGAAGACAAGCGTATGTAGTCAAACGAATCCTCACAAACGCGACGTTATCGAAACTAACCCGAAGAAGCAACACCGGAAAGAAGCAAACAACATAGTAAACAACCACCACATAAGCATGACATGATGCACAACCAATTATGATGCATGTCCGGATTAATGAGGATGGCATGGCAAAGTGCACAAGCAATCCTACAAATTAAGTGGAGCTCAATATGCAATGAGTTGCATATTGGCGAAACACCACATGACTTATTTAGTTCTCTCTCAGTTATGTATCCAACAATATTAAATGTTGTTAAACATGGAAAGAGGTGAAGCATATGAAAACTACCTATCTAGGCAAGTTTAAATGAGGCCGGAACAACGAACAACAATTCCGGTAAATCCCCATATGCATATTTCAAAGTTGGTACTGTTCTTCCCTATACACAATTTTAGATTTGTTAAACATGCAAGAAGAGTGCACCATGTTAAACTAGGCATTTTTCTACCCCATTTAAATATAAAGTTTGTTAGGTTTGGAGCTACGGTTATTTAGTTATGAATAAAATCATTGTAGCATGGCAATTAAGCAAAATTTAAACAAACAGTATTTTAAAAATTTCAGACATGTATGAAAGTTGGATATGATTAATCTACACAAAATTCTAAGCAACTTTCATATATAATTTGTTTTAATTCGATGCACAGTTGTGGAGATATTAAATCCATGATCTAGAGGGACTTTTTTGTAAAACTGGCATCCTCTGGATAAATAGGAAATTCGTAGATCTGGAAAAAAACATGAACGGGCCGAAACCAGTTAGCCCAACAGAGAGGAGGGTCTGGGCGGCGCTCACATTGGGTCAAGCCCAGCTGGAGGAGAGGATGGGCCGCATCGCTGTTGCATCCGGCAGCGGCTGGGCTTCGACGCTACGCTGCGAGCGTTGACTGCGCGGGATCGAGCGAGCAGCTGGTCTGAAACAGGGACGCAGGGAAGCAGGGGTGCGGCGGCGCAATGCGGGGGAACTTGGCGCGACTCCGGCGAGGGGCCGGTGGCACGGATCCAGGGGGCAACGCGACGGGGAGGTCGGATCTATCGAAGACGGCTACGGATAGAGCAGCGCGGCGGCGGGAGCTGCAAGGCCATGGCGGGGGAGAATTTCAAACAAGAGGCTGAGAGGTTAGAGAAAGAGAGGAGCGGAGGGAGAGATGGAGGAGATGAGGCGACCTCGCCAGCGTGGGTGCTCGAGGAGGTCAACTGACAGAGCAGGTCAACAACGGTGGCGACATGGGCAGGGGGACGCGGACTTGGACGGTGGAGCCTGGGCGCGGCGGTGTGAACGAAGAGGCTGGAACGATGAGGCACGACGGTGCAAGCACGGGAAACCCGAGGTCAAGAAGGGTCCATGGCGTGCGGGGTTGCTGCCTGGTGCTGCTCCAGCGAGCTGCGGCTCGCGGTCGACGGCTGGGGCGGGGCGCTCTTGCTCGGGAAGAGCTCCTGTGAGAGAGAGAGAGAGAGGTGAGAGAGAGAGATAAGGGAACCAGAGGAAGGGGAAGGGCGCACTGCGACCTGGAGGGATGAGGTGGCTTGTGGTGGAGCGAGGCAGCGGGACATCGGGGTGACCTAGAGGTTAAGGTCGCCGGCGAGCAGGCACGCGGGAGCGACGCGGTGACAATTCTGAGGTGCTCGGGCGCCACGGCAGGGAATGGCAGCAACGGCGGCATCTAGATGGGCTCGACGCCCTGCTGGTCACCGGCGGGAGCGCAGTCCGGCGAGGCTCGGGAGGAGGGGATCGAGAGGAGGAGGAGGGATGGTGTGGTGCTGAAAACAAGGGAGGAAGGAGGCGCGGGTTGGCTCGGGATGGATCCCAATGAGGATGCGGCGGCGGCGGGGTAAGGGACAAATGCCCTAGATTTTAGGGATTAGGCAAGTGGGTCTATATATGGAAAAAGAGGGGTACATTTGGACCCTTCGATTAAATCAGATGGTCGAGAATAAATGACTTAGGGGAGTCCAAATAAAAAAACGGAGATGCTTTATAGATGTTTAGGGATGATCCAGGCACAACCATAGCGACAGTCCAGGACAGCTTTCGGACACGCGCACGAGGAGGGCCGTGGGCTGACGAGAGAGTTTAAGTTGGGCCTGCCGGTGAGTGGTAGTGGGTTGTGCAGAAGGCCTCAGGCTGAGAGAAGAGAGGAGAGAGAGAGAGACCTGGGCAGCAGTTTCTGAAGACCGAAAACGTCTGATGATTTGACCGACTATATTGTCGCTATAGTTATCCGTTAGGGCATCAAACGAACTCCGAATGCGATGAAACTTGGTAGGCGGCCTACCTACACTATAATAAGACCGCACGCCAAATCTCATCCCATTTTGAGAACATTTTTTGGCCACTTATAAAATAATATTTCGGAGGTGCCGCGGGCGCGTGCAAGTGTGTCTAGGCTCAGAACGGATAACGGATGGAACTGGGGGAACCCGGACGGATCCAAGTTTTGAAAACATGATGATGCAATGCACATGATGACATGGCAAGATGCAACACTCAAGTGAATGACACGGCAACAAACAGCGAATAACTAGAAGACAGCTGGCGCATTGGTCTCGGGGCGTTACAACACTCCACCACTACGAGAGGATCTCGTCCCGAGATCTAGGATGGCACCGGAGGGAAAAGTAAGAGGAAGAGGAGAGGTAAAACTAAGTCGCTTCTTTGACAAACGAGTGAAACCAATAACCTTAAGAGGTTGAACAACTTGACAGAAAGAATACAACGGAGATGAACAAAGTTGAAACACTCCGTTAGGAAAGAGGAACAAGGAAGAACAAATTCGGACAACACTCCGGTTGAAAAGAGATGCAAGACTTCATAAGATGAAAAGAACATGAGCAGAGGGCACAATACTCCGGTTAAAAGGATAAGCATGAAAAGAACATGATCCTCACTATTTGAGATTATGAGATAAAAGAGCAACATCACAATGCCTCCGGAAGAAATGAAAGAATGGAATGGAATGAATGGAGGAGAAAACAAGATCTTGAGAGAGCACGCTTACATCAAATGCTAGAACGGAGTTGTGGGATTATCAACAACGAAAGAGTAAGCTTGTTGTGGGCTTATGGAAAACATCTCGAATTCTTGAGGTGAAAATCTGCCACTAACGAAACAATAGATTGGATTGATAATAAGGAGACGAGAAGCTTATCTCACCAGAAGGATAAATGAAGAACTTGGGTCGTTTATAACCACCATAAATAGCAACAGTCCTTAGGGAATGCATTAGGTGAAATATAGCCCAAGATAACTCCAATGAAGAGATTGATGGATTTAAGATACCTCATTCTTGATAACATGTGAATCATGAAACATGAACTCAAATTATGAAGAATGACATAGCACCACCTCAAATGATATGGTAGATAGAATTGCACTTCCAAATGCAAGATGAAGAAGGCTTGAACTCCTCAAACAAAACATGTATTGGGTACCATGTTTATTTTAGAGTATATCTTGGTGGATCTTAGCTTCGAGAGAAATCTTGAAGAACAACTGAAGAATGAAGAGTATCCTTGCAAACCATCATGTAGAGCCTCCATGAAGAACTCCGGTAATAAAAGAATGATCTAACGAAATGAAGGATGAAAAGAATAAGGTTGAAGCCTTGCAATGATAAGATGGATTTTCATGATGATGAGAGCTTGGAACTCTGGGAGAAGAAAAGATGAAACAATGGAAACCGACAATTGATATCACGAACAAACTCCGGAAAGAAGAAAGATAAACAAATGAAATGAAGAATTTGATGAGCCTCCGATATAAGGAAAGAATTGAATTTACTCGAAGAAACAAGAATAAGAATTGCATTATGCTTATCCTTCATCAATTAAATTGATGACAAGCAACGGATTTGGCATACTACTTATTCTCGTGGAAAGGATTAAGATAGATATAGTGCAAACTCAATGGACCACCAGTAGGATTTGAACCAATGAATGAATTGATATGATGACAACCGAAAAGGAATCTTGGACGAGCCACCGTAAGAATTTGAAAATGAATGGAGAAAAGATAAAGAAACACCGGGAAGAATTAGAGAATGAATGAAGATACTTGAGGGAATTGATGCACGAGAACGAATAGATCACGAACTGATTAGATACTACTTGAATGATGCACCGATAAGATTTGGAGAGCGAGAGTTGAAAGTTGGAGTGAATTAACCTGAAACGATGGTCTTCGGGTAATCAAACTGAAAAGACTACTGAATTGCTCCAGATGGTTGAAAAGAATTTGCACAATCAAAAACAATTATGAGAGGATGGCATAACACTAGAACCATGAATCTTGAAGAGAATGGAGCAAGATTTAAGAGAAACTCTTCTTCGGTCTTAAATGCAGAGAATGACGATGAGAAACACCACCATGAATTGTTGAGGCACTCTAGAATGGAAATTAGAAAGGTTGGACCAATGATGAAAAGATTTTGAAAGATCTTGGAGGAAGACATTTGAATGATGAAAAGTGATATGATCAACACAAAAAGCTTTAATTGAATTCACTGGAGAAGAAAAGAGAATGAAGAATGATAAACTTGTAGAGCATCTTCATGAGAACCATCGGGTAAGAACATTGATTGAAAAGAATGAAGATACTTCACATCCATAAGATGGATTCTTGATTAAGAAATCTTAGTCGTTGAAGAAAAAGGGTGGGAGGGCGGGAAAACAAAAGAAACTTGGGATGGATGAAACAAACACCGTTAAGAAAACTTAGAGTTGATCTTGCGGATGTTGAAAATGGTCGGATCCACTTGAAGAGAAACACGCTGGTTGAAAATATTGACATGACAATCTCGATTATCATGAAGGATTAGTATTCACATAGAAATATGAGAACACCGCTTAGGAAAGGTATGGAATCAACACTTGACATTGAAGCAACACAAATACCACAACTAAAAACAAAAACAAAGGATTGGCTTGCAAAATAAGCCGGAACAAACATATGATAGAGATTTCGTCCGAAGTTTTCGTGGTGGGGCCCACACGGGCTTGATCGTACAACACCATCATGTACAAGGCAGTGCACATGACGTACGATGCGTCCCCGAGTCAGCATAGCCAAGGACTCTTTAAGACACAACGAGACCACTGTAAAAACAACTGTGGATAGGTGGACCACTAGACGTCGAACCCCAATCTCATATCATGCATCTGTCCGAAAGATATCATAGGCGCTACTTGAATTCCCACTTATAAACTCCCGAAACTTTCTAGTTATGCAATCAGGTGTTGGGGATACATGGGAAGCATAATATCTCACCCAAAGCTAGAAAATCCTACATCCAGTTGTATCCATCCTTCAACACATAACCAAGAAACCTTCAGAAATCATTTACCTCAACCTTCGAAAAGCATCCGTTATACGAGTTATGGCAATACTCCCGAACTCCTACCCCAGTACTGGGTGGCGTCAAGGTTATCTCACCAACAACTGCATAAAGGTATTCCAGAACTGCAATGATAAAATTGTGACGACAACACCTCGGAGCTCAACTCCCCGGGACACTGCCACAACCCCTAAATGTCAGGAGGCACCAAGAACAATGTTCTCGTCACAAAACCATCGGAACGATTCCAAGATACTCGCGTGATCCTAAATTTTTTCATGAACTTTGAGGAGAGAAGAGTCAAAACTCTACGTCAGGAGGCCTCATCAGAGCGACGAAGGGACTGAGGAGTAAAAATAATCCTACTCTTCGATATATATAATCCTATAAGACTCAAAATATTTTTCTAGACTCAACAACGTCAGCGATTCGATCAAGCAGGGGGCTCCTAAGTCGGGGAAGGCTCTGATACCAACTTGTAACACCCACGATGCGGCTATATCTCCCACGTGTCGGAGCACGACTTAGAGGCATAACTGCATAGTAGGCATGTAGTGAATAAGGAAGGGATAAAGAGTTGGCTTACAATCGCCACTTCACACAATACATAAATATAACATGACATCATCCAGAATACAATCAAGGTCCGACTACAGAACCAAATAAAGAAAGACAACCCCTAATGCAAAAGATCCCCAATCACCCCAACTAGGCTCCACTACTGACCGAAAGGAAACGAAACAACACAACGAACACGTTCTTCATTGAGCTCCTCCTTGAGCTCGGTCGCGTCACCTGCACTGCCATCATCGGCACCTGCAACTGTTTGGAAGTATCTGTGAGTCACGAGGACTCAGCAATCTCACACCCGCGAGATCAAGACTATTTAAGCTTATGGGTAGGAGAAGGTAGTGAGGTGGAGCTGCAGCAAGCACTAGCATATATGGTGGCTAACTTACGCAAATGAGAGCGAGAAGAGAAGCAAAGCACAGTCGTGAACTAGAAGTGATCAAGAAGTGATCCTGAAACTATTTACGTTCAAACATAACACAAGAACCGTGTTCACTTCCCGGACACCGCCGGAAAAAGACCATCACGGCTACACACGCGGTTGATGAATTTTAATTAAGTTAAGTGTCAAGTTCTCTACAACCGGACATTAACAAATCGCGGGCATGGCTTTCGAAATTTCAAACCCTGCAGGGGTGTCCCAACTTAGCCCATCACAAGCTCTCACGGTCAACGAAGGATATTCCTTCTCCCTAGAAGACCCGATCAGACTCGGAATCCCGGTTACAAGACATTTCGATAATAGTAAAACAAGACCAGCAAGACCGCCCGATGCACCGACATCCTGATAGGAGTTGCACATATCTCGTTCTTAGGGCAACACCGGATGAGCGCTCCGTACAACTAAAACCAGCCCTCAAGTTTCCCTGAGGTGGCGCTGCAAAGGACTCTAGTTCAGACCAACACTTAGACAAGCACTGGCCCGGGGGGGCTTAAAATAAAGATGACCCTCGAAAGCGCGACTCCCAAGGGAAAAGTAGGTTGTGGTGAGGCAAATGGTAAAACCAAGGTTGGGCCTTGCTGGAGGAGTTTTATTCAAAGCGAACTGTCAAGGGGTCCCCATAACACCCAACCGTGTAAGGAACGCAAAATCAAGGAACATAACACCAGTATGACAGAAACTAGGGCGGCAAGAGTGGAACAAAACACCAGGCATAAGGCCGAGCCTTCCACCCTTTATCAAGTATATAGTTGCATTAATTAAATAAGAGATAATAATGATATCCCAATAATATCCATGTTCCAACATGGAACAAACTTCATCTTCACCTGCAACTAGCAACGCTAATAGAGGGGCTGAGCAAAGCAGTAACATAGCCAAACAACGGTTTGCTAGGAAAGGAGGGTTAGAGGCTTGGCATGGCAAAACGGGAGGCATGATATAGCAAGTGGTAGGTATCGCGACACAGCAATAGAGCGAGCAACTAGCAAGGAAAGAAAGAAGTGATTTCGAGGGTATGGTCATCTTGCCTAAGATCCCACATGGAAGAAGAACGAGTCCATGAAGAAGACAAGCGGACGTAGTCGAACGAATCCTCACAAACTCGACATTATATGACGAATAGGAAGGAAACTATGGCAAGTTTGCAAAAAGTAACCCACACCACTCTCCACATTTACAAATAAGGCCTCTCTCGTTCGTCCTTTTCTCTCACAAGATAAACTACTCATACAAATGCATCTTGATGTTACGTGCAACGCACGGGCATCTTGCTTGTCTTCCAATTATATTAAGACCAGTAGCAACACAGCAATACAATACTGATACATCCATTTTGAATCATGTTTTCTTACTATTATTTATAATGTTTCTATTCATAATAATGGTTTTTGGAGTAATTCTAATGCCTTTTTCTCTCATAATTTGCAAGGAACACACCAAGAGGGAGAATTCTGGCAGCTCGAAATCTGGACCTGGAAAAGCTACATCAGCCCACCTATTCTGCACAACTCCAAAAGAGCTGAAACTTTACAGAGATTTTTTATGGATTATTTCACAAATACTTGAGCCAATAAACACCAGAGGGGGCCACCAGGTGGGCGCAACCCAACTGGCCGTGCCAGCCCCCCAGGCACGCCCTGGTGGGTTGTGGCCTCCTCAGCCCACCTCTGGTGCCATTCTTCTAGTATATAAGTCATTTTAACCTAGGAAAAATCAGAGGAGGACTTTTGGGACGAAGCGCCGCTGCCTTGAGGTAGAACTTGAGTAGGAGCACTTTTGCCGTCCGGCGGAGCGATTCCGCCGGGGGAACTTCCCTGTCGGAGGGGGAAATCATCGTCATCATCATCACCAACAACTCTCCCATCTTGGGGAGGGAAATCTCCATCAACATCTTCAACCGCACCATATCCTCTCAAACCCTAGTTCATCTCTTTTGGTCAATCTTTTTACCGGAACTATAGATTGGTACTTGTGGGTGACTAGTAGTGTTGATTACATCTTGTAGTTGATTACTATATGGTTTATTTGGTGGAAGATTATATGTTCAAATCCATTATGCTATTTAATACTCCTCTGATCATGAACATGTTTATCATTTGTGAGTAGTTACATTTTCCCTTGATGTCACGGGAGAAATCATGTTGCAAGTAATCATGTGAACTTGATATGTGTTTGATATTTTGATAGTATGTATGTTGTTATTCCCTTAGTGGTGTCATGTGAACGTCGACTACATGAAACTTCACCATATTTGGGCCTAAGGGAATGCATTGTGGAGTAGGAAATAGATGGTGGGTTGCGAGAGTGATAGAAGCTTAAACCCCAGTTTATGCGCTATTTCGCAAGGGACCGATTGGGTCCAAAAGTTTAATGCCATGGTTAGAATTTAATCTTAATACTTTTCTCTTAGTTGCGGATACTTGCGGGAGGGTTAATCATAAGTAGGAGGTTTGTTCAAGTAAGAACAACACCTAAGCACCAGTCCACCCACATATCAAATTATCAAAGCAGCGAACACAAATCAAACCAACATGATGAAAGTGACTAGATGAAATTGCCATGTACCCTCAAGAACGCTTTACTTATCATAAGAGACCGTTTTGGACCGTCCTTTGCCTCAAAAGGATTGGGCTACCTTGCTTCACTTTTGTTACTATTATCATTACTTGCTCGTTACAAATTATCTTGCTATCAAACTACTCCGCTACTTACAATTTCAGCACTTGCAGACAATACCTTACCGGAATCTACTTGTCATTTCCTTCTGCTCCTTGTTGGGTTCAACACTCTTACTTATCTGAAAGAGCTACAATTGATCCCCTATACTTGTGGGTCATCAAATACCAATAGCAAGATGTCAGGATAACATAGGATGGTACCATCGCATGATCTTCTTCATTTCCTCCTTCTTTTTCTTCTTGCAAGATGTCAGGATAACATAGGATGATACCACTAGCAAGATGTAAGAATTTTTGATGTGGAATGCTACCTAGCATAATTCTCAATGTAATTTTCTTTATTGTGGCATGAATGTTCAGATACGAAAGATTCAAAACAAAAGTTTAATATTGACATAAAAATAATAATACTTCAAGCATACTAATAAAGCAATCAGGTCTTCTCAAAATAACTTGTCCAAAGAAAGTTATCCCTACAAAATCATATAGTCTGGCTATGCTCCATCTTCACCACATAACATATTTAAATCATGCACAACCCCGATGACGAGCCAAGCAATTGTTTCATACTTTTGATGTTCTCAAACTTTTTCAATCTCCACGCAATATATGAGCGTGAGCCATGGATATAGCACTATAGGTGGAATAGAATGGTGGTCGTGGAGAAGACAAAAAGGAGAAGATAGTCTCACATCAACTAGGCGTATCAACGGGCTATGTAGATGCCCATCAATAGATATCAATGTGAGTGAGTAGGGATTGCCATGCAACGGATGCACTAGAGCTATAAGTGTATGAAAGCTCAACAAAAGAAACTAAGTGGGTGTGCATCCATCTCGCTTGCTCATGAAGACCTAGGGCATTTTGAGGAAGCCCGTCATTTGAATATACAAGCCAAGTTCTATAATGTGAAATTCCCACTAGTATATGAAAGTGAGAACATAGGAGACTCTCTATCATGAAGATCATGGTTCTACTTTGAAGCACAAGTGTGGTAAAAGGATAGTAACATTGTCCCTTCTCTCTTTTTCTTTAATTTTTTTATTTGGGCCTTTTTCTCTTCATTTTTGTGGCCTCTTTTTTTTCTTTTCGTTCGGAGTCTCATCCCGACTTGTGGGCGAATCATAGTCTCCATCATCCTTTCCTCACTTGGGACAATGCTATAATAATGATGATCGTCACACTTTTATTTACTTACAACTCAAGAATTACAACTCGATACTTAGAAAAAAATATAACTCTACGCGAATGCCTCCGGCGGTGTACCAGGATGTGCAATGACTCATGAGTGACATGTATGAAAGAATTATGAAGGTGGCTTTGCCACAAATACGATGTCAACTACATGATCATGCAAAGAAATATGGCAATGATGAAGTGTGTCATAATAAATGGAACAGTGGTAGGTTGCATGGCAATATACCTCGGAATGGCTATGGAAATGCCATAATAGGTAGGTACGGTGGCTGTTTTGAGGAAAGTATATGGTGGGTTTATGGTACCGGTGAAAGTTGCGCGGTACTAGAGAGGCTAGCAATGGTGGAAGGGTGAGAGTGCGTATAATCCATGGACTCAACATTAGTCATAAAGAACTCACATACTTATTGCAAAAATCTATTAGTTATCGAAACAAAGTACTAAGCGATGCTTCTAGGGGGATAGATTGGTAGGAAAAGACCATCGCTCGTCCCCGACCGCCACTCATAAGGAAGACAGTCAATAAATAAATCATGCTCCGACTTCATCACATAACGGTTGACCATACGTGCATGCTACGAGGATCACAAACTTTAACACAAGTATTTCTCAAATTCACAACTACTCAACTAGAATGACTCTAATATCACCATCTTAATATTTCAAAACAATCATCAAGTATCAAACTTCTCATTGTATTCAATGCACTTTTTATGATAGTTTTTATTATACCCATCCTGGATGCCTATCATATTAGGACTAATTTTATAACCAAAGCAAATTACCATGCTATTATAAAGTACTCTCAAAAAAATATAACTGACGCATGAGAGATCAATAATTTCTATAAAATAAAACCACCACCGTGCTCTAAAAAGATATAAGTGAAGCACTAGAGCAAAATTATCTAGCTCAAAAGATATAAGTGAAGCACATAGAGTATTCTAATAAATTCCAATTCATGTGTGTCTCTCCAAAAAGGTGTGTAGATCAAGGATGATTTTGGTAAACTAAAAAGCAAAGACTCAAATCATACTAGACGCTCCAAGCAAAATGCATATCATGTGGTGAATAAAAATATAGCCTCAAGTAAAGTTACCGATGGACGAAGACAAAAGAGGGGATGCCTTCCGGGGCATCCCCAAGCTTAGGCTTTTGGTTGTCCTTGAATTTTACCTTGGGGTGCCTTGGGCTTCCCCAAGCTTAGGCTCTTGCCACTCCTTGTTCCAAAATCCATCAAATCTATACCCAAAACTTGAAAACTTCACAACACAAAACTTCAACAGAAAATCTCATGAGCTCCGTTAGTATAAGAAAACAAACCAACACTTCAAGGTACTGTAATGAACTCATTATTTATTTATATTGGTGTTAAACCTACTGTATTCTAACTTCTCTATGGTCCATACCCCCGATACTAGCCATAGATTCATCAAAATAAGCAAACAACACATGAAAAACAGAATCTGTCAAAAAAAAGAATAGTCTGTAGTAATCTGTAGGTTTAGAATACTTCTGTAACCCCAGAAATTCTGAAATAAATTGGTGGACGTGAGGAATTTGTATATTAATCATCTTCAAAAAGAATCAACCTAATCGCACTCTCCAATAAAAAGTGGCAGCAAATCTCATGAGCGCTAAAGTTTCTGTTTTTTACAGCAAGATCACATAAACTTCCCCCAAGTCTTCCCAAAGGTTCTACTTGGCACAAACACTAATTAAAAGCATAAAACCACATCTAAACAGAAGCTAGATGAATTATTTATTACTAAACATAAAAAAACAAGAAACAAAAATAAAATTGGGTTGCCCCCCAACAAGCGTTATCATTTAACGCCCCTAGCTAGGCATAAAAACAAGAATAGATCTAGGTATTGTCATCTTTGTATGCAATCCATAAGTGGCTCTCATAATAGATTCATAAGGTAATTTAGTTTTCTTTCTAGAAAATTGTTCCATGCCTTTCCTTAATGGAAATTGAAATCTAATATTCCCTTTTTCATATTAATAATTGCACCAATCGTTCTAAGATAAGGTCTACCAAGAATAATAGGACATGTAGGATTGCAATCTATATCAAGAACAATGAAATCTACGGGCACATAATTCCTATTTGCAACAATAAGAACATCATTAATCCTTCCCATAGGTTTCTTAATAGTGGAAACCGTGAGGTGCAAATTTGAAGAATAATCATCAAATTCACGGAAACCTAACACATCACACAAAGCTTTTGGAATCATGGAAACATTAGCACCCAAATCACATAAAGCAAAGCATTCATGATATTTAATTTTAATTTTAATAGTAGGTTCCCACTCATCATAAAGTTTTCTAGGGATAGAAACTTCTGATTCAAGCTTTTCTTCATAAGATTTCATTAAAGCATCAACGATATGTTTGGTAAAAGCTTTATTTTGACTATAATCATGAGGAGAATTTAGCACGGATTGCAACAAGGAAATACATGTTGGGGAACGTTGCAGAAAACAAAAATTTTCCTACGGTTTCACCAAGATCCATCTAGGAGTTCATCTAGCAATGAGTGATCGGATTGCATCTACATACCTTTGTAGATCACGCGCGGAAGCGTTCAAAGAACGGGGATGAGGAAGGTGTACTCGATGTGATTCAAATCACCGAAGATCCTAGCGCCGAACGGACGGCACCTCCGCGTTCAACACACGTACAGTCAGCGTAACGTCTCCTCCTTCTTGATCCAGCAAGGGGAAAGGAGAGATTGAGGAAGATAGCTCCAACAGCAACACGACGGCGTGGTGGTGATGGAGCTGCAGTACTCCGGCAGAGCTTCGCCAAGCACTATGGAGGAGGAGGATGTGTTGGAGAGGGAGAGGGAGGCACCAAAGATGTGTTATGAGAGGCCCTCCTTCCCCCAATATATATAGGGAGTCCAAGGGGGTGCGCCGGCCCTATGAGATCCAATCTCCTAGGGGGGGTGCGGCCAAGGGAGGAATCCCTCCTCCCCAAGGCACCTAGGAGGTGCCTTCCCCCTTTGGGACTCTTCCCTTCCTTGAACCCTAGGCGCATGGGCCTCTTGGGGCTGGTGCCCTTGGCCCATATAGGCCAAGGCGCACCCTCTACAGCCCATGTGGCCCCCCGGGGCAGGTGGCCCCACCCGGTGGACCCCCGGGACCCTTCCGGTGGTCCCGGTACAATACCAGTGACCCCGAAACTTGTCCCGATGCCCGAAATAGCACTTCCTATATATAATTCTTTACCTCCGGACCATTCCGGAACTCCTTGTGACGCCCGGGATCTCATCCAGGACTCCGAACAACATTCGGGTTACTGCATATACATATCCCTACAACCCTAGCGTCACCGAACCTTAAGTGTGTAGACCCTACGGGTTCGGGAGACATGCAGACATGACCGAGATGACTCTCCGGCCAATAACCAACAGCGGGATCTGGATACCCATGTTGGCTCCCACATGCTCCTTGATGATCTCATCGGATGAACCACGATGTCGAGGATTCAAGCAACCCCGTATACAATTCCCTTCGTCAATCGGTATGTTACTTGCCCGAGATTCGATCGTCGGTATCCCAATACCTCGTTCAATCTCGTTACCGGCAAGTCACTTTACTCGTACCGTAGTGCATGATCCCATGACCAGACACTTGGTCACTTTGAGATCATTATGATGATGCATTACCGAGTGGGCCTAGTGATACCTCTCCGTCATACGGAGTGACAAATCCCAGTCTTGATCCGTGTCAACCCAACAGACACTTTCGGAGATACCCGTAGTATACCTTTATAGTCACCCAGTTATGTTGTGACGTTTGGCACACCCAAAGCACTCCTACGGTATCCGGGAGTTACACGATCTCATGGTCTAAGGAAATGATACTTGACATTGGAAAACTCTAGCAAACGAACTATGCGATCTTATGCTATGTTTAGGATTGGGTCTTGTCCATCACATCATTCTCCTAATGATGTGATCTCGTTATCAATGACATCCAGTGTCCATAGTCAGGAAACCATGACTATTTGTTGATCAACGAGCTAGTCAACTAGAGGCTTACTAGGGACATGTTGGTGTCTATTATTCACACATGTATTACGATTTCCGGATAACACAATTATAGCATGAATAAATACAATTATCATGAACAAGGAAATATAATAATAATCCTTTTATTATTGCCTCTAGGGCATATTTCCAACAATACAATCTATCAAAGAGCTATTATCATAATTAAATTCCTTGAAATCCAAAATAGTGGGTTCATTGATATTTAAAGTTTGGACCTCTTCAATCCCACTTTTACCAAATTTTGCATCAAGATCTAAAAACTCTGAATCATTGGGACGCCTTTTAGCTAAAGCTGACTCATCTCTAGTCCCATCATTATCAAGATTCATATTGCAAAACAAAGATTTAATAGGAGACACATCAATAACTTTTAGATATTCATCCTTACTATCATGGAAACTAGAAGAACGCGCTTTTATAAAGCAATCTTTTTGGGCACGCATCCTAGCAGTTCTTTCTTTGCACTCATCAATGGAAATTCTCATGGCTTTGAGAGACTCATTGATATCATGCTTAGGTCAATAGATCAAAGTTTCAAAGAATAAACATCAAGAGAAATTCTATCCACCTTCCTAGCTAACTCATCAATCTTAGGCAATTTTTCTTCAAGCGAAGCATTGAAATTCTTTTGTGAAATCATAAATTCTTTAACACTAGTCTCAAAATCAGAGGGCATCTTATTAAAATTTGCATAAGATTTGTTGTAGGAATTACCTTAATTATTAGAGGAATTACTAGGAAATGTCCTAGGATTAAAGTTTCCTCTATACGCGTTGTTACCAAAATTGTTCCTACCAACAAAATTCACATCCATAGATTCATTATTAGTCTAAATCAAGGTAGACAAAGGCATATCATTAGGATCAAAAGAAACACTCTTATTAGCAAACAATTTCATAAGTTCATCCATCTTTCCACTCAAAACATTAATTTCTTCTATATCATGAACCTTTTTGCTAGTAGATCTTTCGTTGTGCCATTGAGAATAATTAACCATAATATTATCTATGAGTTTAGCAGCTTCTCCTAAAGTGATTTCCATAAAAGTGCCTCCCGCAGCCGAATCTAAAAGATTTCTAGAAGCAAAATTCAATCCGGCATAAAAATTTTGTATGATCATCCACAAATTCAAACCATGTGTAGGGAAATTACGTATCATTAATTTCATCCTCTCCCAAGCTTGTGCAACATGCTAATGATCAAGTTGCTTAAAATTCATGATATCGTTTCTAAGAGAGATGATGTTAGCGGGAGGAAAATACTTAGAGATAAAAGCATCTTTGCACTTATTCCATGAATCAATACTATTTTTAGGAAAAGACGAAAACCAAGTTTTAGCACATTCTCTAAGCGAAAACGGAAATAGCTTCAATTTAACAATATCATTATCCACATCTTTCTTCTTTTGCATATCACACAAATCAACAAAGTTGTTTAGATGGGTAGTGGCATCATCACTAGGAAGGCCAGAAAACGGATCTTTGATGACAAGATTTAGCAAAGCAGTATTAATTTCCCAAGATTCAGCATCGGTAAGAGGAGCAATCTGAGTGCTAATAAAGTCATTATTGTTGGTATTGGAAAAGTCACACAATTTAGTATTATCTTGAGCCATCATGACAAACAATCCAACACACAAGCAAGCAAGAGGCAAGCAAAAAGTGGAGAACGAAAAAGAGGCGAGCGGAAAAGAGGGCGAATAAAACGGCAAAGGTGAAGTGGGGGAGAGGAAAATGAGAGGAAAATGGCAAATAATGTATGTGAGGGATAAGAGTTTGTGATGGGTACTTGGTATGTCTTGACTTGTGCGTAGATCTCTCCTGCAATGGCACCAGAAATCCTTCTTGCTACCTCTTGAGCTTGAGTTGGTTTTCCCTTGAAGAGGAAATGGTGATGCAGCACAGTAGCGTAAGTATTTCCCTCAGTTTTAAGAACCAATGTATCAATCTAGTAGGAGAAAAGCACACAAGTCACCTAGTACCTGCACAAACAAACAAGAAACTCGCAACCAACGTGATAAAGGGATTGTCAATCCCTTCATGGTCACTTACGAGAGTGAGATCTGATAGAGATAATAAGATAAATATTTTTGGTATTTTTGTTGTATAGATTGGAAAATAAAGATTGCAAAATAGAAATAGCAAATTGATAGGAAAATAATATGATGGAAGATAGACCCGGGGTCCATAGGTTTCACTAGTGGCTTCTCTCAAGATAGCAATTTGTACGGTGGGTGAACAAATTACTATCGAGCAATTGATAGAAAAGTGAATAGTTATGAGAATACCTAGGCATGATCATGTATATAGGCATCACATCCGCGACAAGTAGACCAAAATGATTCTGCGTCTACTACTATTACTCCACACATCGACCGCTATCCAGCAGGCATCTAGAATATTAAGTTCATAAGAACAGAGTAATGCATTGGGCAAGATGACATGATGTAGAGGGATAAACTCAAGCAATATGATATAAACCCCATATTTTTATCCTCGATGGCAACAATACGATATGTGCCTTGCTGCTCCTATTGTCACTGCGAAAGGACACCGGAAGATTGAACCCAAAGCTAAGAACTTCTCCCATTGCAAGAACGATCAATCTAGTAAGCCAAACCAAACTGATAATTCGAAGAGACTTGAAAAGATATTTAAATCATGCATAAAAGATTTCAAAGAAGAATCAAATATTGTTCATAGATAATCTTGATCATAAACCCACAATTCATCGGATCTCGACAAACACACCGCAAAAAGAATTACATCGAATAGATCTCCAAGAGAATCAAAGAGAACTTTGTATTGAGATCCAAAGAGATAGAAGAAGCCATCTAACTAATAATTATGGACCTAAAGGTCTATGGTAAACTACTCACACATCATCGGAGAGGCTATGGTGTTGATGTAGAAGCCCTCCATGATCGATTCCCCCTCCAGTGGAGCACCGGAAAAGGCCCCAAGATGGGATCTCACGGGTACAGAAGGTTGCGGCGGTGGAAATAGGGTTTCGTGGTGCTCCTAGATGTTTTCGGGGTATATGGGTATATATAGGAGGAAGAAGTACGTCGGTGGAGCTACAAGGGGCCCACGAGGGTGGGGGCGCGCCCCCCCTGCCTCGTGGCTTCCTTGCTTCTTTCTTAACAGCCACTCCAAGTCTCGTGGATCACGTTTGCTCCAAAAATAACTCTCCCGAAGGTTTCATTCCGTTTGGATTCCGTTTGATATTCCTTTTCTGCGAAACACTGAAATAGGCAAAAAAACAGCAATTTGCACTGGGCCTTTAGTTAGTAGGTTAGTCCCAAAAATAATATAAAAAGGTAAATTAAATCCCATTAAACATCCAAATCAGATAATATAATAGCATGGAATAATCAAAAATTATAGATATGTTGGAGACGTATCAGGGGCTGCTTGGCCCGTCAGGGCGGCACCGTCCTCCCAAGGAGACCTCAACTGCGCGCTCCAGGCAGCCCGCACACCGCCGAACGCAGCGGGATGCGGGCGGCGCGTACCGACGCCTTCCACCCTCACACTGCGGCGTGCGCGCGCCGCAAGATCCTCAAGCTACCTAGCAGCGACGGCGCCACACACCCGACAGGAACAGGTGAACATGCGAGCCACGCTCATGGTGGCGAGGGAGCTGTTGCGGTGCCGGCTGTTGGAGAGAGGCCGTGACGCGTTGCTGGAACGCGTCGCCAAGCTGTTGGATGCTGCAGCCAAGGGTATGCCGCCTTTCTACTCCCTACTTACATCTCAAGTTTTGGCTAGGTCGCATGACGGGCCTCGTCGCGTCCGCCTGCTCCCCGGTGCACCAGAAGAGCTCGCCAACACCAGCACGACCAGCAGTGCCGGACATTCGGCCACGCCCTTGCCTCCCCCAGGTGGCGTAGGTGCAAGCGTTGCTCCTCACGATCCCAATCGAGCGCCACCCTACAGCCACCAAGGAGGCACATCGGGCTCGGTGGTGTGGGGCACATGGCGCCTCGGCGGAGGTTCCGGAGAGGCAGCTTAGGAAGCCTATCTGCCCCGCATGGTGGATCAGGGGTACACGCCAGAGGAGGATCCATTCGCGTTCCTCGAGCCGGGCAGGGAAGAAAAGATGCAGGAAGTCGTGGCCTTTCATGAGCCACCCAGGAGCCTCGCCGACCCCGCCAACGACAACCACCGCAGGGTACCACTGATATCTCAGGAGCAGGCTTATGCTAACCATGGGTCGCATGTGGACCAGGCCGCAGCGGCGGACGGCGACCCCATCGTGGCAGCCCCACTCCAGTCAGGGGCGGCGCACTGGGGGTTGCATGGAAGGGGTCCGGAGCAAGGCCCTCCCTCATGTCAGGTGAGCAAAGCATTTCCCGGAGGTAGGTCCTCTATTGGGGAGGCGTCGGCGAGCCCTCCCCCCGGCAGAGGGCCCGTGGTCGCCGAGGGCGCGACTAGCGTCCCCTTTGCACCTTGGCATCGTCCTGGTTTCTGGACGCCCCAACGGTGGTCAAGAGTGGCGCAGGGCAGGGCCCTCATCTGGCGATATGAAGCAAGGCTCGTGCCTATGAAGGTCTCTGCCCGTGACACTCTCACGTAATAATGAGTGGGGTTGTACATGCCCCGGAGTCTCCGGAGAGCCGCCCTCAGGCCTCGGGGGCTCCCGCCCACGTCCTAGTGGAAGCACCATGCTTAGCGCTGGCCGTCGACGTTGTCCCCCAATGACTATGCTGACGGCCAGTGAAATCATAGGGCTACGCGCTGGTGAGAAGACAAGAGGACTAGCTAGGTGCCAGACACGGCCATATGCTTTCAACCCCTTTTTTGTAGCTCGATTTGCCGCCTTTTGGATTTGAACTCGCAGTCGTATTTTCATTGGCAAAGCATGGGGGGCATCTTTTCTCGTTCATGTTGATTTCTTGAGTTTTCTGGCTCCATTCCTTGTTTCGAGGCCAGCGCCTACAGCCCCTCCTTTATGAGCGCCTCATGAGCGGGGGCTGGGCGTGGTATGCACGCATCTCACCGTGATCTAATGCTCGTCTCTCACAAGGCGCTCTGTGGGCAGACTAGCGGGCTCCTCAGAAGCCCTAAACCTCGCGATCCGGCGTAGGACTCCCCTCAGGAGAACTACACATCGACAATTACAAAGCCAGTCTGAGGCCCGCCTGGAATGAGGTAAGTTACTACAGTAAGCTCGCGAGGAACCTGAGGGCTCACAAAAGCATGCCTTAAGTCTGGCTCAGGGAATAAAACTATAGTCTGATTACATGAGGGGCTCCCCCTCCCCAAAATGCACTTACATCTTCGGGGGCAATGCCCAAGCTTTTGTGCACAGGTTCAAAACAAGGAGCGAGGGCTTAATCGGACATGTCGCTCGCAGCATCTTCCGAATCTCTCCTGGACATGCTACTGGGATTGTCGCCAGCCTCGTTTTCACCATCATCGACCATGTCGCCTTCATCCTCCACGACCACCACTGAATCATCGTCAGAAGCAAAAGCTCTGACCAAAGCATCCACGTTATCACCCACCCAGTGTGCCAGGTTGCCCTGAATAGCTGCGGGCATTAGGGCGATGGTAGCGTCGAAGTCGAAGTTGGGGTCGGCATTCTGAACATGGCTGAAGACGCGGGAGAACGCACGTCCAAGGAGGCCACGGCTCTTTTCTTCCACAAGATCGCGAGCCCTCTAAGCCCGGTCCTCCAGGCGCGTCACTACAACAATGAAGAAGCAGAGGTGGCTGGCGTAGTCTTCTACATGGGGATGAGGGGCGTGTTCATCACAAATGTAGCCCAACGCCTGGTTGGCCTTCATCGTGAGATCTCAGAGAATGGGGGCATGCTCGCGCTGCAATGTCTGTCGGCGGATCGCCACTTCCCTACTCTGCTGCGCGAGGGACTCAGCAGCGGTGACTCGCTGCTAAAGTGGGAGCAGCTCAGCACGGGCGGAGGCCAACTCGGCCTGCACGGAGATCAAGGCAGCTGCAGCAGCCTTCTCGCGTTGCTCTGCCTCAGTCATCCTTGACCCGAGGGCGGTGGTCCTGCCCTCATCTTCGGCTTCCATTAGCTTCAGCTTCAGGTCGTACCTATTGGCAAGAACAACGTGAGCCTCCGCCACCCTGCAGACCACTTCCTCCTGGATCCTGGCCTCGCATGCACTGGCGTCATCTTCCACCTGAGAAACCTGACACCCCCTCGTCTCCAACCGCTCAAGCTCGAGGTTGCGCTCTGTGGCCTCCAGCATTAATGCTTCCTCACGCTTCAAGATCTCCTCCTCGCCGGACAACGCCCCCTTCATTGACGCCAAGGCAGCTTTACGCGCCTCCACCTGCTGCTCCAGGGAGGCATTTAGGTCCTGGAGCTCCTGCCTGCGCTTCTCGATGACCTCGTGGCGGTGGTCTGCCTCCCTGGCCTCCTCCAAGGCTCGTGCGCTGGCCTCACGTGAGGTTGCGAGGGATGCCTCAGCTTTCGCATTGGCGTGCTCACGCTGGAGGCGCCCGATGTTGATGGCCACCTTCAATTAACGCCATTCATCCACTAGCCGAAGACCCTCAGTTTCAAGGCGGGCGTCGACGTCCACGAGCTCTTCCCAAGCTGGCTTAGCGCACCCATCGCTTCCCGGAAGAGCTCGTGACAGACAGCACCCCGCCTGTGCGCAAGCTCGAATGCGCGACCGGGCCCGTCCTCCATGCCTGGAGTCGTTGAAGAGGTTCGAGGCGGCTCACCTCCTCCCAGCAGGGGGCTAGAGGCCGACGTCTTTCCAGTCACCCTTCGGCTCCGTCGGGGGCTCGAAGGAGAGGCCAGAGCCGAGGCCACCCAGTCGCGGTCAATAACCAGAGGAGGAGCCCTTGGCACACTTCCCGCATCCCAGGCAAGGCCGCGAAGGATGAACGACAAGGACGCTGGGTCGAGACGCCAAGCCGGCGTGGTTGCCTCTCTGACCGACCTCGCGCCAAGTGCGGCAAGCTGGCTTGGGGCGCTCAAGGTGAGCAGAGGACTCGAGGCAGGAGGAGGTTGATTCTCGGGAGATTTCGTCGTCTTAGCAGAAGGGGGCCTAAGGAACCACAGTCAGGAGGGGAAGCGATACTCAAGAAACTACAAAGATAAGGTACTCACTCGTCAATAGCAATGTACTTCGTCTGCTTCAATGGCCGAAAGGCATCACCACTACAGCTTGGAGACCCCTTCCTCTTGCGGAGCACCGCGAAGTTCGGTCGGAGTCGGCCAAAGCCCTGGGCATGGTAACCAAGCCCGGGCGCGGCTGGTGTGACTCCTGAGGAGGCGACCTCAGGGGTGCTGGACCGTGTGGAGACCTTGTACTCACCTCGTGGCGGTTCACCGGGGCCTTAGGGGCTCCGGCATCAGGAGCATAGGACTGCGTCGTCCCCCAGGCCGCTTCCTCAGGACGGCTCTCCAGGGTCCTGGGAGACGGCGCCCTAGGAACCCCGAGTGGTGTCGATTCCTCAGCAGCAGCGCCGCCATCGCTCGACAGCGACCGGCCCCCTGCGCTCGCTCCTGGGGCGGGCATCGTGCTCGCGGCTAGCAGGGGGGGCATGAAGATAGGGCTCTCGCGAGGCCCTTGAAGGACAACTGGGTGTGGTCCCCATTCGTAGAAGAGGGGCATCTGCTTCACTAACTCCACCTTGTTCGAGCAGCAATACAGAAGACAGCCCTCCTCCGGCAGGTTGGCTGGCATCGGGTCGCCCGTCAGGAGCTCAAGCACCGTGCACCACGCCTCAGGAGCACCGTGCTGATCCAGGTGAATACATGCTTAGTGTTCGCGGAGGCTGCCAGCAAATGTCTAAACAGTAATGCCAGGCACCATTATGGCGCGCAGGTAATGGGCTCGACTTTTGTGTTGCTCCATGAGCAGAACTTTGATTGAGAAAGCGACGTGTACGCATTAGCATGGTTTGACAGCGTGATTGTGAGTGTCTACATGCGTACATGCTACTTGCGTCTATGGACGGCGTGCGCTAATGTGTGCATGACGTATAATATAAAAAATCAGTTTGTGCATTTAACGCATAGTATTTCATTTTCATTTGGCCGATGAGTGTGTGTTGCAGCGACGAGTCCGTGGTTTGATTCCTCACATACGCATAATTTTGGTTTTTATTTCTTTCTCCACTAACAGGTAGGCCCGCATAGATAGATAGTAGATATAGAACATGAGTTGATAAGGCGCATGTGGGCTGTTTGACTAGTCAACCAGACAAATACGGAGCTATACGCTGAGCTAGTGACCATATAATCATCATATCTCGTATACAATGATCAAAGTGAGCCATCAAGACAAGTTCGATGACCGCCAATGCATTTTACTTGGTAATAAATGACCAGGATTGAAGGGGAATCCCAATTTCCTTCGTCTTCTGTGCTTGAGCTCTCGACAAACCAATGCACTATACGGTTGTCCAGCCACTCCACCCCAGAGCGCTCACCAAGTGTTGTTCATGCCACCGCACCGCACACTAACTGGTAAGGAAGCGATGGCATCCCGCAGTGCCGAGTTCCTCACCGCCCACGACCACACACAAAATGGTAGGGAAGCGATGGCATCCCACCATGTCGAGTTCATCGCCGCTCGCAACCTCACACCTACGTGGGCGGACTTTGAAGCTGCCAAGGCCGAATGGGTGGTAGAGCAAGAGGTAGAGCAAAATGTTGTCCTACGGACTAAAACCCTCCCGTTTATATAGACACCAGAGGGGGCTATGGTTACACAAGGTCGGTTACAAAGGAGGAGATATACATATTCGTATTGCCTAGCTTGCCTTCCACGCCAAGTAGAGCCCCATCCGGACACGGGACGAAGTCTTCAATCTTATGTCTTCATAGTCCAACAGTCCGGCCAAAGGATATAGTCCGGCTGTCCGGAGACCCCCTAATCTAGGACTCCCTTAGTAGCCCCTGAACCAGGCTTCAATGACGATGAGTTCGGCGCGCAGTGTTGTCTTCGGCATTGCAAGGCGGGTTCCTCCTTCGAATACACCACAGAAGAATTTGAATACAAGGATAGTGTCCGACCCTGGAAAATAAGTTCCACATACCACCGTAGAGAGAATAATATTTCCAAAAATCCAATGTGCTGACATGTTTTGGCAGCATGACATCATGCCACGGCCTGGTAATTATTTGAACCGTTTTTCTTTAACCAGCCCCGCACATAACGCGAGGCGGTTTCTTGACACGTCTTGTCAAAGCAGAGATCGTGTTCCCCTTATTACGAGATTCTCATCAATACAGACGTGGGTAACCCAACCGCGCCATCAACTACGGCGCTTGGGGGATAAGCGAGTTTTACCAGACTAGTGGGGGCGCATAGTTCAGTCCGCCCTTATAAAGGGATAAGATCTCACCTTTTTCTAGCCACGTCTTCTTCCTCCTTGCTCATCCATTCTCACGCACTCGAGCTCCAGCGCCCAAGTCTGCATCCTCCTCCTCAACTGTCTCCAAAACAAGTCCGGAGCGGGAGTCAAGTGGATGGCCTCCTCCGTCACGAAGGGGCACATCAAAAAGTTACGCGGAGCCGGATACTTAGCCGCGGATATCGCGCACCGGCTGCCAGCCGCGGGGCAGGTCATCCCTACGCCAGAACCTCACGAGAGGGTGGTCTTCCTCCCCCACTTCGTCCGTGGACTGGGGTTTCCCCTCCATCCATTTGTCCACGGCATCATGTTCTATTATGGGCTGGACTTTCATGATCTGGCCCCGAACTTCATCCTCAACATCTCGGCGTTCATCGTCGTGTGCGAGGCTTTCCTCCGCATCCGGCCCCACTTCGGCCTGTGGCTGAAGACCTTCAATATCAAGCTGAAGGTGGTGGGCGGCCAACAAGCGGAATGCGGCGGAGACATGGTGGGCAAAATTCCCAACGTTGCATGGCTCGAGGGCTCCTTCGTGGAGACCGTAAAGGGGTGGCAATCGGGGCAGTTCTACATCACCGAGCCACATGACACCAACTAGGTGGCGGCCCCCGAGTTTTGATCCGGAATCCCCACGTAGCTCACTTCCTGGAAGGAGAAGGGTCTGTCCTGGGGTTCATCGGTGGAGCTGGACGGACTCCAGAAGTGTATCCAAAACATGACAAGCAAGAAACTTAAGCTTGTCAACATAGTCCAGGTCATGCTCTTCCGCCGGATCCTCCCGTTTCAACAACGGGACTTCAACTTATGGGAGCTCGACCTGGCCCGGCACCAAACTCTAAGCGAGCTCTTCGACACGATGCATAAAGACGTCTGGAGGGTGTTGTTCAAGGGCGCCGAGGTCCCTCCCTCTCTCACCGAGGACCGCGGGCTAAGCGCGAAGCGCCCTGGGAATCCGGTAAGTTCTATACACCTGGTAGGATATTGATTTCCCATAGCTTAACCATGTGCGGGGTCTGAGCTCCCATGCCTTTAACAGGACTGGGTAGAGGCATCGGAGCAGATTGACTTTTCGGCATCCCTACCCAAAGACACCGCAGACACTCTCCTGACGGAGATGCTGACTCCGGCTCCTTATAAGGTGCCGGAGAAGACCAAGAAGAAGGCCACGGGAACCCAAAAGAGTTCCCGGCGCCAGGTGGTATCGGACTCATTGTCCGATAACTCCATGACGCACTCCTCCCATGAAGACGAGGAGGAAGATGAAGATGCTCCCCCTCCAGCCGGGGGAGACAAGAAAAGAAAGGCCGCCCCAACCGGGGAGGCTGAAGGGTCCAAGAAGGGAAGGACTCTTCTTCTGGACTGCTCCACCACCGCCGCCGAAGGCGAAGACGAGTGGCTGCTCAGGGCCAAGACCCTGGCGAAGTCGTAAGTATTCGGATACTAGAGTAACTCATAGCATACCTTTGTCGCACTGCTTCTCCTAACGCCGAATATGATTATGCAGACCGACCCAAGCCCGTATCGACGTATCCTTGTCGGACGGCTCCTTGAATTCGTCGGATATGGATAGTGATCCACTTCCGACCTCCTCCTCCCCTTGCCCTACGGACAATGCCGAGGTATTGTCTCAAGGGGCACCGAGCCGGGGGAGACAGTCCCGGAGACGCCTCAAGGTGACCTTCCGGACTCCAGGAGCAAAGGGAGCAAGGCTCCCGGGGGCTCTAAGTTCGGCTATCAGCCGAACACCGCGCCGGAACCTCCAGTGGTTTCGGACTCGGGCAGGCGACCCCCTTCCAAAAGGGGTAAGACGCCCGTGCCGGTGACCTCTGTCCATCCAGAAGCACCGGACAACCTGCTGGCAGCGCTTCGCGACGCTTCCATCAGCGAAGAGCACCGCACTATTATGAGTGCGGTGATCGAGAAGGTTCAGTCCGCCAAGAGCGGACTGACTGAAGCATGTGCTAGCCTTCTAACAGGCTTTGAGGTAAGTATTTAAAATATAGGGAAAATATTACCGCATAGATAGTAGCCCTAATGCTCTGTTTGGTGTTGGCAAGGAAAAGCCGAATAGAGGATCAAATAATATCTGCAGGAGTCTAATAAGTATGTCTATATGCGTATGTAGGCTTCGCTGCTGACCTCTGCCGCACTGACTGCGGAGGTCGCCGCACTGAAGCAGGACCTCGAGGGGTCCGAGAAAGAGCTCGGCCTTGCCAAGAGGCAGCTCGAGGAGAACAAAGGTAAGTAATACCTTGTCTATATATATATATATACACACACAAAAAAGATGCGATTGCAAAATGACAGGATCATCATGAATTTGCCAGGGGCCACGACCGAAGTGGCGACCCTGAAGCAAGCATTGTCCGAGGCCGAAAACAAAGCGGCCCGGGAGCGCACCGAGCGGGAAAAGCAAGAGGCACGGGTGGGCGAGGTGCAGTAAGAGCTCCAAGCTCTCGTGACGAAGCACGAGGCATTGGAGCTTGACTCGAAGACGCGAGAGTCTGAGCTTGCCGCGACCCTTGAGAGCACAAAGAATGCCAAGGCTGAAGCCCAAAAGGCCCTCCAGGAGGATGAGGAAGATAGCGGCGGGTAAGGCATTCAATATGCAAAGCAAGCATGTGAAAGTAAATTACTTGTTACTTACCCGATTCCGGAGCTCTCCAGGAGCATTCGCAGATTTGCCCCGCAGCGTGTCGGATGCTGCAAAGTTTTACCAAGCCGAGGAGGGAAGCTCGACGGAGAAGCTGTTCTGGTCTCAGTATACTGGGACCGAACACCCAATGCCTATGAGCGACCAGCTGAAGCAACTGGTCGAGCTGCAGAAGGCGGCCGAACAGGCCATGAAGGGCTTTATAGTCCAGATGTGGCCTGGCAACGCCCTTCCCAATAGCTACTTCGGCCTGGTGAGGCGGCTTGTGAATGCCTGCCCATGATTGGAAGTCATCAAGCGGTCCGTCTGCATCGAGGGTGCACGCCGGACTTTTGCCCGTGCGAAGGTGCACTGGGCCAAGATGGACGCCGAGAAGCTCGTGAAGGAGGGGCCGCTGCAGGGCAAGGAGCATCGCCACCCCGAGATGTATTATGAGGGTGTCTTGAAGGGTGCCCTTCTTGTAGCGGACGAGTGTGCGAAAGATGTAATATTTGAATGAACTTGCTCGTGTGATCCTGTGGTATGAAAACTTGTTCATATGCGCTATGCAACACTTGTTTGAATTTAAAATATTACCTTCTGTTCGGCTGTTTATCAAATCTGAGAGATGGCTAGTCGTCGGCTTCTGCCCCCATGCCACGAGTGCTGGGGTGTTCGGGATAAACCTGAGCACTCTTGTTCCCATTTTTGGGTCCTTCGAGGGAGGTGCTCAATGCAACAAACAAGGCAATCAGACTATAATGCTTTATCACTCTCACTTAGCCATAGAATTCTATAATTTTAAATTTTGGCGAAGCCCCTAGTATTCGGAAGGCCGAATTTGGGGCGCTATACACGCCTTAAGCCTGACAAAGTTGACTCCTCGCTCTAAGCAGCATTAGTCTTTAGGGACTCGAAACCTCTCGGGAAACGACAAGTCTCTTTCCTTATCATGACAGTCAGTTTTAGCTTTCTCTACTGAGGTGCTTAGCCCAGCTGAACCAGGGCACAATCGCAGTAGTTCTCCCAGTGCTACCTTATCCGATATAGCGGAACGTAAGGTACCAAAACATGGGAGCCGGGCAAACCCAACTATTGACCCAAGACATGATTCGGAGCTGATGCATATAATGTTATAAGTTCGGGGTGCCACACTATCTAAAGTGTTCGGACTTCTCATGCCGTATTATGGGGTATGCTTAAGCCCCTAGCGTATTGGCCGTACCAGAGTGTACGGGTGCTGGATATCATGAATGAACATATGTATATATAAAAAAAGAAGAATAAAGAATGCTATAATAGTCTAGTGCTATGCATTGTTTATTCAAAAAGGTGCATTAAAGCAGAATAATACAAGTGGTGCGGTAAGAAAAAAGTAGGACTATTTGACATGTCCCCTCCAAGGGCAAGCTGAGGAATGGTATTAAAGCAAGTATTCACTCGTTATCGTAATCCACCTGGGAGTTCCGTGGTGCGACGTAGCTTTCTGCCTCCTTGGTTGCTGCATCATGTGTCCGGCAATCATGCTACCGGACAATGTTTCCAGAGACTAAAGTCCTGAAAGAGAAAAATAACAAAGCGGGAAGCCCTAGTGCGGTTGAGCCACGTCTTAGGGCATGCCGTAGTCATGCCCCCCTCCCCACCTGTGCCCATGGTATTTTTAATGCATAATTATGTACGCTTGGCACGGATTTCGCCATTTGGCTAGGACCGGGGTGGGGGCCACATTGCTATGCGAGCTTGGAACGTGCCAGGCGGTCTTGTTGCCGATTACTCCCGGCGCGCTTGAAGGTGTCCGGGTCCTTAATCGCCGAACTAGTGGATTGCCTTAAGAGGCTGCTTTGCACTTCTACTGCGAGGGCCGTAGTGTGATCCTCCGTGCGGAGGGAGCGCTCTGTGTTTCCATTAACTGTGATGACCCCCCAGGTCCTGGCATCTTGAGCTTGAGGTATGCATAATGCGGTACCGCATTGAATCTCGCAAATGCGGTTCGCCTGAGCAGTGCATGATAGCCACTGCGGAACGGGACTATATCGAAGATTCACTCTTCGCTTCGGAAGTTATCCGGGGATCCGAAGACCACTTCCAGTGTAACGCCTTTGAAGGTCGTTTTTGTGGGTTTGATCCTTGAGGGGTCTATACCTATTTTGCGCACTGTGTCCTGGTATAGCAGATTCAGGCTGCTGCCGCCATCCATAAGGACTCGATTGAGGTGAAATCCGTCAATGATTGGGTCTAGGACCAGTGCGGCGAATCCGCCATGATGGATACTAGTGGGGTGGTCCCTGCGATCGAAGGTGATCGGACAAGAGGACCATGGGTTGAACTTTGGGGCGACTGGCTCCAACGCATATACGTCCCTTAGCGCATGCTTCCGCTCCCTCTTGGGGATGTGGGTTGCGTATATCATGTTCACCGTTGTCAGGACCCCGACTCGATGTCACATCGATCTAGCCGGTAACACCTCATATCACTTTGCGGCCTCACGCACGGTATCCCCACGGGTGTCGTCTTACCTTTTCCCGGGACCGTTTGCGCCTTTTGGCTCACGTATATGATAGTGTCGCTAGCATCCATATGATAAGGAGCCCGGGCTGACATGACTAGTCGTAAACCCAAAGTGGCACAGACTTACATGGACAGGCATCCATGACCCAGCTTCGAACGTGTCGGTCATCAGCAAGTGGGTCCGGGCTGTAGCACTGGGCTAGCAGGACTCCGGTAAACCGGGCTGTAGCGGGCTAACAGGACTCCGGTACTCAAAGCGTGACATTTCCCCGAAGGGACAGACACAGGAACGAAGAAGGACACATGCCGGCCAGCCTAAGTGTTCCAGAGCAGTAGCAAGCTACCATGGCTCAGCGGTAACACTAGGAGACATTTCCCGGTAAGAGAGGCTACTAAAGATAAACAACTAGATAGTCAGATCCCACACATACCAAGCATTTCAATCATACACACAATATGCTCAATATGTGCAAATACAACGAAGCATCACAACATGACTCTATGACACAAGTACTTTATTTAAGGCTCGGGGAGCCATACATAACATACACAAAGGTACGGGTCTCACGACCCAACATACAAGTCATACAGTCATACAAGCCAACAGCGGAAGTACTTTGTCTGGGTACAGACAACTAGTAAAATAAAAGAGGCTTGGAAAGCCTAGCTATACTACGTGGTCCTTCACAAGCTCAGGGTCACCACCTGGGTCTTTAGCCTACTCGTTGATGTCAACGTCTACATAGAACCCATCAGAAGGGGTTGCAGCGTCTTCTGTAAAATTGTAGATTATAGCAACATGAGTACAAAGGTACTCAGCAAGACTTACATCAGATCCTACATACATGCATAGTATCAAGAAGGGTTGGTGGAGTTATTGCAGCAAGCCAGCTTTGACTCTTGGCTAGACTATCCTACGATACTCCAACTTGAAAAGGTTTTGGGCACACGAGTCCACTACTCACCACTTCAGTACACTACCGAGGATCCATCTCCGTCTCCCTACGGAAGAGCCATCCTCGGCACTCACACTTATCTTGAGGCTTTTAGTAGTTTCCATTTACTTGTCTATGAACTGTATAGGCAACCAAGTAGTCCTTTACCGCGGACGCGGCTATTCGAATAGATCATGTTAACCCTGCAGGGGTGTACTTCTTCATACATGTTTCCACCACTTAGCGTCTGCACACGACATGTGCTCGGCAGACTTCAAGCGAAAGCCGACGTGGGTGTAGACCACGACCTACCTAAACACTTAAGCCTCTAGTCCAGGTTTATCGCCTATTCAGGTTCCATCCGCAGGGAGTCCGGCCGAGGTTTCCCATACGGCCCCGAACGATGTGAACAGGGTTCCCGAGATACCTAACGGGTATTCGGTACACCGTGCCACGTACCTACCGCATCACAGCCCACCCCTACGGTCAGCGCTGTGCACGGCCTCCAGTAGGCTACAAACACCAGAAACTACTTGCAACTCCTGGACAGAGAGCTAGGGTGAATAAGAAGTCGAGCGGGGTCATATTTCAGGGCCCAATGTATGGTAGTAGCTGATTCTTAAATCACACATACAGATCTCAGTGCTTAAGGTCGGCTTCAATGAAACAACCCACCATGTACTCCTACATGGCCTCTCATCGATACCTTTACCAAATCGTGTTCACCACACCACTCCCATTACCGACATAATCATTTCACTCTAGCCCATCACCCAGATGAACCAGACCTGACACAACTCTAAGCATAGCAGGCATAGCAAGGTAGGAACAACACATACATATGGCTCAATCAACTCCTACACATGCTAGTGGGTTTCATCTAGTTACTGTGGCAATGACAGGTCATGCAGAGGAAATGGGTTCAACTACCGTAACACACAGCAGTTTGAATCGCGTTGTCTTAATGCAGTAAAAGAGAGCAGGAGCGAGAACATGGGATTGTATCGATATGATCAGATGGTTGGTTGCTTGCCTGATGGTTCGTTGCACGGATACGGTTCTTCGTTAGGGTAATCACGGTACTCCTCGGGGACAGATCCTGTCGCAAAGGACATCGATACACAAACATCACCAAACAATATGCAACAATATGATGCATGCATGAAACATGGCAATATGAGTGTGTTGGGCTAATGCAACTAAAACCAGAAGGGTTTGAACAAATTTGAATCAAGGATTCAAATTTCAAATTCAAATATGGCCTTTTAAAGTGCCTTTTCTTGTTCTGATTAAAACATCAACTTAACTTGTTTGATCATGCATGGAAATGGTACAGATGGATAGATTGGATTTTTCTGATCATTTTTCATATATAATTTGTCCAATTTGGAGTTACAGAATAAAAGTTATGAATTTTTGAAGTTTAATTAATATTCTGGAATTTCCTGATTTAATTCAACGCTGTCAGGACCCCGACTCGATGTCACATCGATCTAGCCGGTAACACTTCATATCACTTTGCGGCCTCACGCACGGTATTCCCACGGGTGTCGCCTTACCTTTGCCCGGGACCGTTTGCGCCTTTTGGCTCACGTATATGATAGTGTCGCTAGCATCCATATGATAAAGAGCCCAGGCTGACATGACTAGTTGTAAACCCAAAGTGGCACAGACTTACAGGGACAGGCATCCATGACCCAGCTTCGAACGTGTCGGTCATCAGCAAGTGGGTCCGGGCTGTAGCACTGGGCTAGCAGGACTCCGGTAAACCGGGCTGTAGCGGGCTAACAGGACTCCGGTACTCAAAGCGTGACATTTCCCCGAAGGGACAGACACAGGAACGAAGAAGGACACATGCCGGCCAGCCTAAGTGTTCCAGAGCAGTAGCAAGCTACCATGGCTCAGCGGTAACACTAGGAGACATTTCCCGGTAAGAGAGGCTACTAAATATAAACAACTAGATAGTCAGATCCCACACATACCAAGCATTTCAATCATACACACAATATGCTCGATATGTGCAAATACAACGAAGCATCACAACATGACTCTACGACACAAGTACTTTATTTAAGGCTCAGTGAGCCATACATAACATACACAAAGGTACGGGTCTCACGACCCAACATACAAGTCATACAGTCATACAAACCAGCAGCGGAAGTAACTTGTCTGAGTACAGACAACTAGTAAAATAAAAGAGGCTTGGAAAGCCTAGCTATACTACGTGGTCCTTCACAAGCTCAGGGTCACCACCTGGGTCTTTAGCCTACTCGTTGATGTCAACGTCTACATAGAACCCATCAGAAGGGGTTGCAGCGTCTTCTGTAAAAATGTAGATTATAGCAACATGAGTACAAAGGTACTCAGCAAGACTTACATCAGATCCTAAATACATGCATAGTATCAAGAAGGGTTGGTGGAGTTGTTGCAGCAAGCCAGCTTTGACTCTTGGCTAGACTATCCTACGATACTCCAACTTGAAATGGTTTTGCGCACACGAGTCCACTATTCAACACTTCAATACACTACCGAGGATCCGCCTCCGTCTTCCTACGGAAGAGCCATCCTCGGCACTCACACTTATCTTGAGGCTTTTAATAGTTTCCATTTACTTGTCTATGAACTGTATAGGCAACCAAGTAGTCCTTTACCACGGACGCGGCTATTCGAATAGATTATGATAACCCTGCAGGGGTGTACTTCTTCATACATGTTTCCACCACTTAGCGTCTGCACACGACATGTGCTCGGCAGACTTCAAGCGAAAGCCGACGTGGGTGTAGACCACGACCTACCTAAACACTCAAGTCTCTAGTCCAGGTTTATCGCCTATCCAGGTTCCATCCGCAGGGAGTCCGGCCGAGGTTTCCCATACGGCCCCGAACGATGTGAACAGGGTTCCCGAGATACCTAACGGGTATTCGGTACACCGTGCCACGTACCTACCGCATCACAGCCCACCCCTACGGTCAGCGCTGTTCACGGCCTGCAGTAGGCTACAAACACCAGAAACTACTTGCAACTCCTGGACAGAGAGCTAGGGTGAATAAGAAGTCGTGCGGGGTCATATTTCAGGGCCCAATGCATGGTAGTAGCTGTATCTTAAATCACACATACAGATCTCAGTGCTTAAGGTCGGCTTCAATGAAACAACCCACCATGTACTCCTACATGGCCTCTCATCGATACCTTTACCAAATCGTGTTCACCACACCACTCTCATTACCGACATAATCATTTCACTCTAGCCATCACCCAGATGAACCAGACCTGACACGACTCTAAGCATAGCAGGCATAGCAAGGTAGGAACAACACATACATATGGCTCAATCAACTCCTACACATGCTAGAGGGTTTCATCTAGTTACTGTGGCAATGACAGGTCATGCAGAGGAAATGGGTTCAACTACCGTAGCACACAGCAGTTTGAAACGCGTTGTCTTAATGCAGTAAAAGAGAGCAGGAGCGAGAACATGGGATTGTATTGATATGATCAAATGGTTGGTTGCTTGCCTGATGGTTCGATGCACTGATACGGTTCTTCGTTAGGGTAATCACGGTACTCCTCGGAGGCAGAACCTGTCGCAAAGGACACCGATACACAACCATCACCAAACAATGTGCAACAATATGATGCATGCATGAAACATGGCAATATGAGTGTGTTGGGCTAATGCAACTAAGACCAGAAGGGTTTGAACAAATTTGAATCAAAGACTCAAATTTCAAACTCATGCATGGCCTTTTAAAGTGCTTTTCCTTGTTCTGCTTAAAACATCAATTTAGCTTGTTTGATCATGCATGAAAATAGTACAGATGGATAGATTGGATTTTTCTGATCATTTTTCATATATAATTTGTCCAATTTGGAGTTACAGAATAAAAGTTATGAATTTTTGAAGTTTAAATAATATTCTGGAATTTCCTGATTTAAATTAAATCCAGAAATATAAATATTGCGCCAGCATGACGTCAGCATGACGTCAGTGGTCAACTGCGGCTGGCTGGGGTCAAACCTGACGTGTGGGGGCCACACGTCAGTGACAGGGGGTTTAACAGGGTTAAATTAATCCTAATTAGGGATTAGTGGCGCTGGGGCCCACTGGTCAGTGTCAGGGGGTTAACTAACAGTGGTTAGCGCTAATCCTAATTAGCTACAGGGCTGGGCCCACCTGTCAGGGACTCAGGGGGGTCCTGCCATGGTCAAGGTGGGTCAAACCCACCGGCGACATGACGCCGGCGAGGCCCGAGACGGCGGCGCGATACGGGATCGCGCTACAGGGAACGGGCGAGGCCGTACTTGTGCTCGTTGGAGAGCTCTTGCTCCCGCGCGTCGAACGGTGGTGGTGGCCGAGCCTGGGGTGGCCGGTACCGACGACGGCGACGACCGTGGCGGCTGCCGGAGCTCGGTTGAGCTCGGGGTCGAGGCTACAACGGCTGCGGGGATGCGGGGTTGGCACCTACGGCTTCTACGCGGTGCGGTGAAGACGTGGGTGTGCTCGGTTGGGCGCTACGGTGACTGTGGCCACGACGGCGACATCGCCGGCGGCGTGGAGCTCTCGGCCAAGACGGGGCTAAGGCCTAGAGATCGAACGAGACCAGGGGAGAAGGGGAAAACGACTCGGGGGCTCACCGCGGAGCTGCAGGGATGGTTAGCGGGCTCGGGGACGCGCTGGAGACGGCGAATTCGACGGCGATGATGGTCGGAGCCCGAGGAGGGGAACGGCGACGTGGCGGCGATGCAGGGCTTCCGGAGGCCCCTGGAGCGGTGGGGAGGAAGAGGGGGTCGAGGCGGAGCCTTTGGGCTAGTCGGGGGAGCGAGGGGTGGCCGGTGTCGGCTGCTATGGTGAACGGCGGCGACGGTGGTGTTCGGCCGTGTGAGAGAGAGAGCGAGGGAGAGGAGGGAAGAACCGCGGGAGAGTGAGAGAGAGCAGGGGGGGTCGGGACGGCCTGCGGGAGTCGTCCACGCGGCCAGGAGCTCGTTGGCAAGCAGGAGGTGGCCGCACGGCCGTGCGCGTGCGAGCACGTAGCAGCTTCGGGGCGAGGGGAGGAAGACGACGGAGGGCTGCAGTGGTGGGCTAGGCCGCCTGCTGGCTGGGCCGGCCAGCTGGCTGGGCTGCACAGGGAGGAGCCCAGGTAAGCTTCTCCCTTTTATTTATTTTTCTTTTTCTAATTTCTGACATTTGTTTTGATTTAAATAATATATTAAATCATTTATTTAACTTATGCCAATTTTTGCAGGAGCTAGATATATTATTCCAGAGCTCCTTTATAAATGGCATAATATTTGGACATATATTAATATATATAAATAATATATTTCCAATGCAAATAATTATGCATTAATTCCAAATGCCCAAAATAAATACCTATGAGCTCTTAAAAATATTGGTTTGATTTTTATCTCTGTCCAATATTTTCAGAGAGTAACATGAGCATTTTCTTGGACCTTTTTGGAGAAATTTTTATTTGGATCATTTTCAAAAATGATTCTGAGGGTTTCACAAATCCCCATTTCAAGTTTCTGATGAAAGAGTAGACATGATGCAACACTCTAATGCATGACTAGCTAGGGTGTGACAACTCACCCCCACTCAAAAGAATCTCGTCCCGAGATTTGGGTTCCTCCGGGAAGAAGGCGGGATACTCGAGTCGAAGATGATCCTCCCTTTCCCAGGTTGCTTCATCCTCAGAATGGTGCGACCATTGAACTTTGAGAAACTTGATATTATGACGTCGGGTGGTACGTTCGGCTTGATCGAGGATACGAATGGGGTACTCTCGATATGTAAGATTATCTTAGAGATCAAGCGTTTCGTGGTCCACTTCACGGATAGGATCCGAGAAGCAACGCCTGAGTTGAGAAACGTGGAAGACATCGTGGACTCTGGAGAGATGCGGAGGTAGTTCCAACTGGTAGGCAACTTCTCCTCGTTTGGCGAGAATGCGAAAAGGTCCAATGTAACGAGGAGCCAATTTGCCTTTGATACCAAAACGATGGGTTCCCTTCAGAGGGGTGACCCGAAGATAAGCCTTCTCGTCAATCTCGAAAGTCATAGCCTTATGTTTTCGGTCATATTGACTCTTTTGACGAGATTGGGCTGTTTTCAACTTTTCACGAATGATGCGAACTTGTTCTTCTACTTCCTGAATCATATCCGGGCCAAAGAATTGTCTTTCCCCAGTCTCTGACCAGTTAAGGGGTGTTCGACACCGTCGTCCATAGAGAACTTCAAAAGGGGCTTTATCCCAGGCTAGATTGATAGCTGTTGTTGTAAGCGAATTCGGCAAATGGAAGGCACTTCTCCCAGTCCATTCTGAATGAGATAACAGAGGCTCGAAGCATGTCTTCTAGAATCTGATTGACGCGTTCCACTTGACCACTCGATTGAGGGTGGAAGGCGGTGCTAAAGGAGAGACGGGTTCCCATAGCATTTTGGAAACTTTCCCAAAATCGAGAGGTGAAAAGACTTCCTCGATCCGAGTTAATTTCCAAAGGAACACCATGGAGGGACACTATTCGGGAGATGTATAAGTCTGCCAGCTGGCTAGCGGTTATACTCTCACGAACAGGTAAGAAATGGGCTACTTTGGAAAGACGATCGACCACGACGAAAATAGCATTATTCCCTCTCTTGGTCCTGGGAAAACCGGTAATGAAATCCATACCAATTTTATCCCATTTCCATTCAGGAATAGCTAAGGGTTGAAGGGTGCCAGCAGGCCGTTGATGCTCTGCTTTTACACGACGACAGACGTCGCAATTTGCAATATACTGAGCAATTTCTCTCTTCATCCCAGTCCACCAGAATCTCTGGCGTAGGTCCTGATACATCTTAGTACTACCGGGATGAATAGTGAGGGGAGATTCATGAGCCTCCTTAAGGATCAACTGCCGTAGATGCTGGTTCTTGGGAACCACTAGACGGTTCTCAAAGTACACAACACCATGATCATTTGTGGAGAAACAACTAGCACCTCCGCTAGCAATGTTCTCTTTGATTTTAGATATTCCCTTATCTCGCTTTTGGGCAGCGATGATTTGATCCGTAAGAGTAGGTTTTGCTACCAAGGTGGAAAGAAAACCTTGAGGAACAATGTGAAGGTTAAGCTTCCGAAATTCCTCATGGAGAAGCGGTTGACTTTGTTGTAACATCAGGTTGTTACAATAAGATTTACGACTTAGCGCATCAGCCATGACGTTGGCTTTCCCTGGGGTGTAGGTTATTCCTAAGTCGAAGTCTGTGATCAACTCCACCCAACGTCTTTGCCTGAGATTCAGATCCGGTTGGGTGAAGATGTACTTCAGACTTTGGTGATCAGTGAATATTTCGCAACGATTACCGAGGAGGTAATGCCGCCAGGTCTTAAGTGCATAGACTACGGCTGCAAGCTCTAGATCATGAGTAGGATAATTCTCCTCATGTGGGTGCAATTGCCGTGAAGCGTAGGCAATTACGTGTCGATCTTGCATGAGAATGCAACCTAGTCCTTGTCGCGAGGCGTCGCAGTAGATAACAAAGTCCTTGGAGAAGTCTGGCGGTACCAGTACGGGAGCAGAGGTCAGGCGTCTTTTCAGTTCCTGAAAGCTGTGCTCACACTGTAGAGTCCATTCGAACTTCTTATCTTTCTTGAGGAGTTCGGTTAGAGGTTTAGCAACCTTGGAGAAGTTCTCGACAAAGCGACGACAATAGCTCGCTAAGCCTAGAAAACTCCGAACTTGCTTGACCGATTCGGGTGGAGTCCAATTAAGGACGGCTTGAACTCGCTCAGGGTTAACAACAATACCTTTACCAGATATTACATGACCCAGATAGGTCACTTCTGACAACCAGAATTCACATTTAGAAAATTTGGCATAAAGGCGATGCTCTCGAAGTTTCTTCAACACTAGCCTTAGATGTTCGGCATGTTCTTCCTCGTTCTTGGAGTAGATGAGTATATCATCGAGATAAACTACGACGAACTTATCCAGATACTCCATGAAGATTGAGTTCATTAACCGAGAAAAGGTGGCTGGAGCGTTGGTTAAACCGAAGGACATGACGGTGTACTCGTATTGGCCATAACGAGTAACAAAGGCCGTTTTAGGAATGTCCCCGTTTCTGATTTTGATTTGATGGTAGCCCAACCTCAAATCCATCTTGGAGAAGACTGAGGATCCAGCGAGCTAATCATACAGGTCGTTGATCCTGGGAAGCGGATATTTGTTCTTGATTGTGACCAAATTGACAGGTCGGTAATCTACAACCATCCGGTCCATACCATCCTTCTTCTTGACGAAGAGGACGGGGCAAGCCCACGGAGATGAACTAGGTCGGATGAAACCCTTTTTCAAGGACTCATCGAGTTGTTTCTTGAGCTCGGCTAGTTCTAGTGGTGCCATCTTATAGGGTCTTCTAGCAATCGGAACGGTTCCTGGAATGAGGTCTATTACGAATTCAACATCCCTGTCAGGTGGAACACCTGGCAATTCCTCTGGGAAGACATCCGGGAAGTCACAGACTACCGGAATGTCCTCAAGGTCTGGCAAAGGGCTGGCGTTAAGAGAATATAATTGTCGCTTGGCTATTCGGGTCAAGACATTGACTATCTTACCCGAAGGATGGGTGAGTTGAACAGTTCTAGAGAAGCAATCAATTTGGGCATGATGAGCTGACATCCAGTCCATACCCAGAATGATATTAATATCTGAAGATTTAAGGGCTATCAAAGACGCGAGGAAAACAAGTCTGTCGACTTGGATTTCATTTCCATGGCTTACTCTAGAAGTTTGCCATTTGGATCCCGGAGTTTGAATTACCATAGAGGTTGGCATATCACCGAATGCGATGTTATGCAAACGAGCATAATTTTCGGATATAAAAGAATGAGAGGCTCCTGTATCGAAAAGAACAGATGCCGGGTGGCAATTAACAAGAAGCGTACCGAGAACGACGTTGGGATCCTCTTGAGCTTCTTCGGCAGAGATACAGTTGACATGGCCACGTGAAGCGGTGACCGGCTTGGCGTGGAATATTTTTCCTGTCAGCTTGCCATGGCCAACAGCTTTAACAGATTGATTCGGGTTGGTCTGGGGACACTCACGCATATAGTGACCAGATTCCCCACACTTGAAACAAGTCACGGAACTGGTATGTGGAGGAGCATTGTTAGTTGGACCCCCATAGGGCTTGGCTGGAGCAGACTGTTGAACAGGGCGAGGCGCCTGGAAAGGTGGCCTCGGTGTGAACCTGGGTGGCAGGGCGGTGTTGGGTACCCACACGCGGCGCTTCTGAGGACCAGCACCGGATGAGGAACCCATATCACGGCCATGCTTGCGTGTTGCGTCATAATCAGTCTGACCAGTTTCAGCACTAATGGCCTTGTTGACAAGTTTCTGAAAAGATGTGCACTCATGCAGACGGAGGTCGCGGCGAAGCTCAGGACTAAGGCCCTTACGGAACCTTGCTTGCTTCTTCGCATCAGTAGAAACTTCCTCAGTTGCATATCGTGCGAGGTTACCAAACTCCCTGCTGTAAACATCCACAGAGAGTCGGCCTTGGGTGAAGTTACAGAATTCCTCACGTTTACGGTCCATGAGACCCTCCGGAATGTGATGTTCACGGAAAGCCTCGCTGAATTCAGCCCAAGTAGTGACATGGTCCGCCGGGCGCATAGCTCCATAATTCTCCCACCATAGACTGGCGGGGCCTTCAAGATGATATGCAGCAAAGGTGACCTTGTCAGCCTCTGCTACCAGCGCGGAACGCAGCTTGTGAGCGATACTGCGAAGCCAGTCATCAGCGTCGAGAGGCTCGACGGAGTGGTGGAACGTGGGTGGATGTAATTTGATAAAATCACTGAGTGACACCACGTTAGTCCTCTGATGGTGTGCCGTGTTCTGTTCAATACGCTCCAACAAACGGTTGGTCTCCCGCTTGTTTCTCTCAGCTTCCATCATAACCTCGGCTAGGGAAGGAGGATGAGGCAGAGTTGCATCCCTGACTTCACTGCCTTCGGCCTGCTCTTGAGGAGCAGGGTTAGTGCGCGTGTTGACCATCCTAGGTAAACAAGACAATGATTTAGTCAGGATGATAAAATTCCGACATAGGATATAAAATGTAAGGAATAACTCGAAATGCAAGATGATCATCCGTATGACATGGTAAAATACAGAAACTGCTTCTTTATTCCATCGTCATACACACCATACAGGGTTTAGTGCAAGACCAAACAAAGTACTATTACGGTGAAAGAGGATTACATCTCATCGGAGGCATTCCAAGCTCCTATACATTATTTTTCTACACCTCCGGAAAAGTACAAACTAGGTCATATCCCACGAGTCATGCGGGACGATAGACGACACAACTAGTGCGAACTAGTGATACTACCACCAACTCAGACCGATCCGTAGTAGTCCTCGTAGAAGTCACCTCCATAGCCTGGAAGCTCAACATGATCATCCGGAAACAGACGATCTCGCGGAGCTTGTGGACCATAGGGGCTAGGATGAGGCCTTGGACCAACAGACGGTGGCCTGCGGGGACCGCGAGGTGGGGTGATGCCTCCTACATCACGCCAACCCATCACATCTGGCAGAGCAGATCTCACAGGATAGAGATCGTGCATATCTGAAAATCCAGCTTGCACCGCCGGTGCGAACCGAGTCAAAGTGGCCCAGTGGTCAGCACGGGTATTGAAGAGCTCTAACCTTAAGGCTCGATTTTCACGGTCCTTATCCTCGAGCATCTCAGCAGTGGTGCGAGTCCGTGAATCCTCCTGAGTGGGATCAGCATAGATAGCCTGGAGATACCCTTGTGCTCCCGGAAGTGATCCTGGCATATACCGGAAATCAGAATCCCGAAATAAACCAGATCTGACTCGCATAATGGTCATCATAGAGTAGGCGGCGTCCTGCACAGCCATCTCAATAGTAACCCCGAGTCCATAGGAGTAGTGAAGAGGCTCGGTGGATCCAGGATAAGATGGAAATATCCTGACAGTGCAGAGATACTGGCTTTGATTAAAGTCTCGGAATTGCTCTTCGACCGTGTACTCAGGATACCAACGGTATCCAGCCTCAGTCATTACCCTGACCAACTTGGCAGTATGGCCGGGTACATCTAGGCATCGAGTCAGGCGAACCACTTGATTGAGGTCGCGAGTGGCCATCTAAAAGCACAATCATAATGCAAAAGCATTAGAATTTCTAGCAAAATTTCGGCAGCATAACAGCTGTAAATGCTCAAGAAGGATTTGAGACATTTGACAAAGGATTTCGTACACACTCAACATCATCATATCAAAGTTCTGAATCCATTCTAACAACATAATGTGGTAGTAGAACTGAACTAGGCTTGTATCCATCAAACTTATAAGGTACTACTGATTAGTAACATGTGATCCTGATAGAGAGAATAGATCCTAATTCCTTAACCCCCGGTGGAAGAATGGACTGACTCAGATCAGAATGTCATTAGATAAAGGAGTAAAAAGAGTCTTACGTTCCAACCCACAAACAATTCCCCTACATATAACTAAAGAATTTCTAGACTCAACATCGACCAGTTTGGCTTGGAGAACCTACAGGCAGTCCGGCTCTGATGCCAACGCTGTCAGGACCCCGACTCGATGTCACATCGATCTAGCCGGTAACACCTCATATCACTTTGCGGCCTCACGCACGGTATCCCCACGGGTGTCGTCTTACCTTTTCCCGGGACCGTTTGCGCCTTTTGGCTCACGTATATGATAGTGTCGCTAGCATCCATATGATAAGGAGCCCGGGCTGACATGACTAGTCGTAAACCCAAAGTGGCACAGACTTACAGGGACAGGCATCCATGACCCAGCTTCGAACGTGTCGGTCATCAGCAAGTGGGTCCGGGCTGTAGCACTGGGCTAGCAGGACTCCGGTAAACCGGGCTGTAGCGGGCTAACAGGACTCCGGTACTCAAAGTGTGACATTTCCCCGAAGGGACAGACACAGGAATGAAGAAGGACACATGCCGGCCAGCCTAAGTGTTCCAGAGCAGTAGCAAGCTACCATGGCTCAGCGGTAACACTAGGAGACATTTCCCGGTAAGAGAGGCTACTAAAGATAAACAACTAGATAGTCAGATCCCACACATACCAAGCATTTCAATCATACACACAATATGCTCGATATGTGCAAATACAACGAAGCATCACAACATGACTCTACGACACAAGTACTTTATTTAAGGCTCAGGGAGCCATACATAACATACACAAAGGTACGGGTCTCACGACCCAACATACAAGTCATACAGTCATACAAACCAGCAGCGGAAGTACATTGTCTGAGTACAGACAACTAGTAAAATAAAAGAGGCTTGGAAAGCCTAACTATACTACGTGGTCCATCACAAGCTCAGGGTCACCACCTGGGTCTTTAGCCTACTCGTTGATGTCAACGTCTACATAGAACCCATCAGAAGGGGTTGCAGCGTCTTCTGTAAAAATGTAGATTATAGCAACATGAGTACAAAGGTACTCAGCAAGACTTACATCAGATCCTACATACATGCATAGTATCAAGAAGGGTTGGTGGAGTTATTGCAGCAAGCCAGCTTTGACTCTTGGCTAGGCTATCCTACGATACTTCAATTTGAAATGGTTTTGCGCACACGAGTCCACTACTCACCACTTCAATACACTACCGAGGATCCACCTTCGTCTTCCTACGGAAGAGCCATCCTCGGCACTCACACTTATCTTGAGGCTTTTAGTAGTTTCCATTTACTTGTCTATGAACTGTATAGGCAACCAAGTAGTCCTTTACCGCGGACGCGGCTATTCGAATAGATTATGATAACCCTGCAGGGGTGTACTTCTTCACACATGTTTCCACCACTTAGCGTCTGCACACGACATGTGCTCGGCAGACTTCAAGCGAAAGCCGACGTGGGTGTAGACCACGACCTACCTAAACACTTAAGCCTCTAGTCCAGGTTTATCGCCTATTCAGGTTCCATCCGCAGGGAGTCCGGCCGAGGTTTCCCATACGGCCCCGAACGATGTGAACAGGGTTCCCGAGATACCTAACGGGTATTCGGTACACCCGGCCACGTACCTACCGCATCACAGCCCACCCCTACGGTCAGCGCTGTCCACGGCCTCCAGTAGACTACAAACACCAGAAACTACTTGCAACTCCTGGACAGAGTGCTAGGGTGAATAAGAAGTCGAGCGGGGTCATATTTCAGGGCCCAATGTATGGTAGTAGCTAATTCTTAAATCACACATACAGATCTCGGTGCTTAAGGTCGGCTTCAATGAAACAACCCACCATGTACTCCTACATGGCCTCTCATCGATACCTTTACCAAATCGTGTTCACCACACCACTCTCATTACCGACATAATCATTTCACTCTAGCCCATCACCCAGATGAACCAGACCTGACACGACTCTAAGCATAGCAGGCATAGCAAGGTAGGAACAACACATACATATGGCTCAATCAACTCCTACACATGCTAGAGGGTTTCATCTAGTTACTGTGGCAATGACAGGTCATGCAGAGGAAATGGGTTCAACTACCGTAGCACACAGCAGTTTGAAACGCGTTGTCTTAATGCAGTAAAAGAGAGCAGGAGCGAGAACATGGGATTGTATCGATATGATCAAATGGTTGGTTGCTTGCCTGATGGTTCGATGCACTGATACGGTTCTTCGTTAGGGTAATCACGGTACTCCTCGGAGGCAGAACCTGTCGCAAAGGACACCGATACACAACCATCACCAAACAATGTGCAACAATATGATGCATGCATGAAACATGGCAATATGAGTGTGTTGGGCTAATGCAACTAAGACCACAAGTGTTTGAACAAATTTGAATCAAAGACTCAAATTTCAAACTCATGCATGGCCTTTTAAAGTGCTTTTCGTTGTTCTGCTTAAAACATCAATTTAGCTTGTTTGATCATGCATGAAAATAGTACAGATGGATAGATTGGATTTTTCTGATCATTTTTCGTATATAATTTGTCCAATTTGGAGTTACAGAATAAAAGTTATGAATTTTTGAAGTTTAAATAATATTCTGGAATTTCCTGATTTAAATTAAATCCAGAAATATAAATATTGCGCCAGCATGACGTCAGCATGACGTCAGTGGTCAACTGCGGCTGGCTGGGGTCAAACCTGACGTGTGGGGGCCACACGTCAGTGACAGGGGGGTTTAACAGGGTTAAATTAATCCTAATTAGGGATTAGAGGCGCTGGGGCCCACTGGTCAGTGTCAGGGGGTTAACTAACAGTGGTTAGCGCTAATCCTAATTAGCTACAGGGCTGGGCCCACCTGTCAGGGACTCAGGGGGGTCCTGCCGTGGTCAAGGTGGGTCAAACCCACCGGCGACATGACGCCGGCGAGGCCCGAGACGGCGGCGCGATACGGGATCGCGCTACAGGGCACGGGCGAGGCCGTGCTTGGGCTCGTTGGAGAGCTCTTGCTCCCGCGCGTCGAACGGTGGTGGTGGCCGAGCCTGGGGTGGCCGGTACCGACGACGGCGACGACCGTGGCGGCTGCCGGAGCTCGGTTGAGCTCGGGGTCGAGGCTACAACGGCTGCGGGGATGCGGGGTTGGCACCTACGGCTTCTATGCGGTGCGGTGAAGACGTGGGTGTGCTCGGTTGGGCGCTACGGTGACTGTGGCCACGACGGCGACATCGCCGGCGGCGTGGAGCTCTCGGCCAAGATGGGGCTAAGGCCTAGAGATCGAACGAGACCAGGGGAGAAGGGGAAAACGACCCGGGGGCTCACCGCGGAGCTGCAGGGATGGTTAGCGGGCTCGGGGACGCGCTGGAGACGGCGAATTCGACGGCGATGATGGTCGGAGCCTGAGGAGGGGAACGGCGACGTGGCAGCGATGCAGGGCTTCCGGAGGCCCGTGGAGCGGTGGGGAGGAAGAGGGGGTCGAGGCGGAGCCTTTGGGCTAGTCGGGGGAGCGAGGGGTGGCCGGTGTCGGCTGCTATGGTGAACGGCGGCGACGGTGGTGTTCGGCCGTGTGAGAGAGAGAGCGAGGGAGAGGAGGGAAGAACCGCGGGAGAGTGAGAGAGAGCAGGGGGGGTCGGGACGGCCTGCGGGAGTCGTCCACGCGGCCAGGAGCTCGTCGGCAAGCAGGAGGTGGCCGCGCGGCCGTGCGCGTGCGAGCACGCAGCAGCTTCGGGGCGAGGGGAGGAAGACGACGGAGGGCTGCAGTGGTGGGCTAGGCCGCCTGCTGGCTGGGCCGGCCAGCTGGCTGGGCTGCACAGGGAGGAGCCCAGGTAAGCTTCTCCCTTTTATTTATTTTTCTTTTTCTAATTTCTGACATTTGTTTTGATTTAAATAATATATTAAATCATTTATTTAACTTATGCCAATTTTTGCAGGAGCTAGATATATTATTCCAGAGCTCCTTTATAAATGGCATAATATTTGGACATATATTAATATATATAAATAATATATTTCCAATGCAAATAATTATGCATTAATTCCAAATGCCCAAAATAAATACCTATGAGCTCTTAAAAATATTGGTTTGATTTTTATCTCTGTCCAATATTTTCAGAGAGTAACATGAGCATTTTCTTGGACCTTTTTGGAGAAATTTTTATTTGGATCATTTTCAAAAATGATTCTGAGGGTTTCACAAATCCCCATTTCAAGTTTCTGATGAAAGAGTAGACATGATGCAACACTCTAATGCATGACTAGCTAGGGTGTGACAACCGTCCGCACTTGTGGGGGGGAACTCTTATGTCCTCCGGTGTTCGACTGCCAGGGCTCCACCTCGTCATCGCTATGTGACCCCTTATCTTTGTTTTCGGCATTTAACTTGCCGGTCTGCTTGAACACCCAACAATCCCTGTTGGTGTGGTTGGCTGGCTTGTCGGGGTTGCCGTGTATTTGACACGAGCAGTCGAGTATACGGTCCAAACTAGACGGGCCCGGAGTGCTTCTTTTGAATGGCTTTTTCCGCTGACCGGGTTTAGAGCCTTTGAATCCGGCATTGACTGCCGTATCCTCGGTATTGTCGCTGTTAATGCGGCGCTTGTGTTTGTTGCGACTTGACCTGCCATTGCCATCCTTGGTATCCAAAGTACCATGGTTCTTTGATATGTTATTGCTGCGAGCCATCCAGCTGTCTTCTCCCGCGCAAAAGCAGGTCATGAGTGTCGTGAGGGCTGCCATGGATTTTGGATTTTCTTGGCCAAGGTGTCAGGCGAGCCACTCGTCACGGATGTTGTGCTTAAAAGCTGCTAGGGCCTCTGCATCCGGACAGTCGACGATTTGATTTTTCTTTGTTAGGATCCGTGTCTAGAATTGCTTGGTCGATTCCTCTGGCTGCTGAATTATGTGGCTCAAGTCATCTGCATCTGGCGGTCGCACATAAGTGCCCTGGAAGTTGTCGAGGAATGCGGCTTCCAGATCTTCCCAACAGCCAATGGACTCTGCTGGCAAGCTATTGAGCCAATGCCGAGCTGGTCCTTTGAGCTTGAGTGGGAGGTATTTGATGGCGTGTAGATCATCACCGCGGGACATGTGGATGTGCACGAGGAAATCCTCGATCCATACCACAGGATCTGTTGTGCTGTCGTATGATTTGATATTTACGGGTTTGAAACCCTCTGGGATTTGGTGATCCATTACTTCGTCTGTGAAGCATAGGGGGTGTGTGGCGCCTCTGTATTGGGCTATATCGCGACGCAGCTCAAATGAGTCTTGCCCGCTACGTTCGTCCCGACCGGATTTACTTTTACTGTATCCGGCGTGATGGTTATCGTCTCACATAGTGGTGCGTCCTTGTGATCCGTAGATTGATCTTTCGTGTTTTGCTTTGTCCTCCAATATGTCTCGCAGGTCTAGAATGTTTCCCCATGCCTTGTCATTTTTATTTGAGTGGCGTCGGGGTACGGGCTGAGTTTTTGGCTGAAATGCCTCTCTGTCGCGGCCACGAGGTGGCCGGTCAACCGCATCATATGCTGGAGATGTAGGTTTGAGTGCTTCCTCCTCCAGTCGGGGTAGCAACCTACGCTTTGGGTAACTCTTGGAGGGGCATTCGAGTTTATATTCCTCGGCCGCAAGGACTTCAGTCCATCTGTCAGCTAGCAAATCTTGATCAGCTTGAAGCTGCTGTTGCTTTTTCTTAAGGCTATTTGTCGTGGCTATAAGCCGGCGCTTGAAGCGCTCTTGTTCGACGGGATCCTCAGGCACGACGAATTCGTCATCATCGAGGCTTGCCTCGTCTTCGAAGGCAGGCATGTAATTATCATCCTCCGCCTCTCCATCTGCCGCTCTCTCTGGAGGGCTGGCTTCTCCATCTTCCTGCCCTAAATCTTGCTGGAGGGGATTGCTGTCGTCTTCGATACTGTCTGGAGTGCTATTGTCTCATGTGCGGGGTCACCGCTTTTGCTTTGGCGAGACTTAGAGCGGCGCCGCTGACGCCGGCGCTGGGGTTGATTCTTGGAGGGGTCATCCTCCGCTGTCTCCTCGCCATTGCCTTCTTTGGGTGTGTCCACCATGTATATAAATCATATGATGAGGTGGCTGTCCAGTGCCTTGTGGGCAGTGGTTCCTCTTCGCCTCCCGCATCGTTGTCCATACCGTCGATGTCTTTGGAGTCAAAGTCGAGCATGTCAGTTAAGTCATCGACAGTGGCTACTAAGTGGGTGGTGGGTGGGCGGAGAATTTCTTCATCATCCACATCCCAATCCTGCTGAACATAGTTCGGCCAGGACTCTCCTGACAAGGAGAGAGACCTTAATGAGTTCAGTATGTCGCCGAAGGGAGAGTGCTGAAAGATATCCGCGGAGGTAAAGTCCATGATCGGCGCCCAATCGGATTCGATAGGCACGGGCGCAGGCGGTTGGGAGTCCGTGGTCGGGGAGGAATCCGGTAGTTCAGCGTCACGGCTCCCGTGAAGGGTAAGGTCGATTCTCGGCATGATCACCGATGAGAGTGTGGCCTCCGTGGCGGGGTCTATCCACCCGTCCATGGATGGCGCAATTGGCTCAGAATTGAGGGTCGGAGCGGTTGCCGGTGCGATCTCCTGGACACTGTCCAATGGCAGAGTTAAATCATGCTCATCATGGCCATGTGGCGCACTAAGCAGGGGCTCGAATCCGTCGAAGATCAAGTCTCCGCGGATATCGGCCGTGTAGTTTAAGCTTCCAAACCTGACCTGGTGGCCAGGGGCGTAACTCTCGATCTGCTCCAGATGGCCAAGCGAGTTGGCCCGCAGTGCGAAGCCGCCGAACACAAAGATCTGTCTGGGGAGAAAAGTCTCACCATGGACTGCATCGTTATCGATGATCGAAGGAGCCATCAAGCCTAATGGCGATGACACAGGGGAACTCTCAATGAAAGCACCAATGTCGGTGTCAAAACCGACGGATCTCGGGTAGGGGGTCCCGAACTGTGCGTCTAAGGCGGATGGTAACAGGAGGCAGGGGACACGATGTTTTACCCAGGTTCGGGCCCTCTTGATGGAGGTAAAACCCTACGTCCTGCTTGATTATTCTTGATAATATGAGTAGTACAAGAGTTGATCTACCATGAGATTGGAGAGGCTAAACCCTAGAAGCTAGCCTATGGTATGATTGTATGTTGTCCTACGGACTAAAACCCTCCGGTTTATATAGACACTGGAGGGGGCTAGGGTTATACAAGGTCGGTTACAAAGGAGGAGATATACATATCCGTATTGCCTAGCTTGCCTTCCACGCCAAGTAGAGCCCCATCCGGACACGGGACGAAGTCTTCAATCTTATGTCTTCATAGTCCAACAGTCCGGCCAAAGGATATAGTCCGGCTGTCTAGAGACCCCCTAATCCAGGACTCCCTCAGTAGCCCCTGAACCAGGCTTCAATGACGATGAGTCCGGCGCGCAGTGTTGTCTTATGCATTGCTGCAAGATGCTTGAAGATGCTAGTCTTCGATAGGCTAGGCTTTCTCCTTCTTTCTGGCATTCTGCAGTTTACTCCACGGATACATCCCATTTTCCTTTGATACAGATGCATACTTAGTTTAGACCTGATGTAAGTCTTGCGAGTACTTTGGATGAGTACTCACGGTTGCTTTGCTACCTCTTTTTCTCCCATACCCGATTGTTGCGACCAGATGACGGATCCCAAGAGCCAGACGACGCCACTGATGACTACTACTACCCCGAGGGTGCCTACTACTACGTGAAGACCGCCGACGACCAGGAGTAGTTAGGTGGGTCCCAGGTAGGAGGCTTTGCCTTTTTGATCGATGTTGCTTTTGTGCTAGCCTTCTTAAGGCAAACTTGTTTAACTCATGTCTGTACTCAAGTATTGTTGCTTCCGCTGACTCTTGTGTATTCAAGCTTATGTATTCGAGCCCTCGAGGCCCCTTGCTTGTAATATAAAGCTTGTATTATTTTAATTTGTGTCTAGAGTTGTGTTGTGATATCTTCCCATGAGTCCTTGGTCTTGATCGTAGACATTTGCATGTATGATTAGTGTACGATTGAATCGAGGGCGTCACACCCTCCTGGTGCAAACCATCTCCCATTGCTCATCTCGGCATCCACATATCTGGTAGATGGTGTCCTTAAGATCCTTGTGGTATACCTCGCCGATGCGTCCCATGGCGATATGGGCTGCCATGCTCTTTCCTAGTCTCCAGGTTGGTGCATCAAAGGATAACTCTAAGGGATCAGTAACTGGTGCGTATGTCCTTTCTGGAACATGTACTCGAATTGTCCGGTGCTCTTCTTCAGGTAGAGTGGCGGTGTAGGTCCCCGTGAAGCTTGGTATTCCGATGCTCAGGTACTTAGTGGCCTCCTCCAAGTGTTGTCCAAACGGGGTGTCATCATCCGGTTGAGTAAACTTGTTCCTTGGGTCTGCCATCTATAGAGTAGAAAAGGGAGAAGAGTCAGAAATGAGTAGAGAAGATTGTGCTATGGCTCATCCTAGTGGTCGCGTCCACCAGTTACGTGTGCTCTGATACCATCTTGTAGCGATCCGATCTCAAACGGTCAAATCTCTGTGCATAAGTGTCATCCCTGGATCGGTAATGCTGACACACAATACTCGAGGATTTATAATAGAGTGCAATCACACACTTATTACAATGAATATCTCAAAAGAGAACTTACTGCAATAATATGGCTGAAGGCCATCTAAATAAGATAACGGCGGAAGCTTCGAGGTAAATGAGTCCATCAACTCCAACGGCATAGCTGAGTGCACGATAATGACCTAGCGCACCTTACTCTTCGTCTGAAAACTCTGCAACATAATACATTGCAGCCTGTGTAGGTCAGCACATGGAATATGCTCGCAAGATAACACTATATAGCAATGAACAAGTAACAGTTTTAACTATATGCATATATGGCTGGTGGAGGCTCTATGGTTATCATTTGCAGAAAGCTAGCTTTTCCCTACAACAAAGGAATATACTTTTATTTAACTACCAAGTTTTTTGAAAACATTGAGAATGGTAACCCCATCTCAATCCCAAATTAATACTCAATAACCCAACAAATTAATTAAGTAGAGTGATGAGATCAACAAAATAATTCAAGCACCAGATACTCAAGATGTCCATAACTGGGGACACGGGTAATCATGATTAGTTTGTACACTATGCAGAGGTGTGCGCACTTTTCCCCAAAAGACTCGATCTCCTCCATTGGATTTCTCGCACTACATGATGTTTGAGAAACGGATGACCGAGACACAGTCTTTCAGAAGCGTTAGCTCGTTATGACGGGTAGACAGTACCACCAACATCCCCTACATCTACTAGTCTACCACTGTAAGAGATCACACAATATACTCAACTATGCCAGAGCACATAATGTCTTGTGGCTGCACACGAAAGTTTCCAGCATGAATAACATAATGATCCATTTGAGCCTGTGTAGCAAACCATTGGAAAAATCACATGGATACCCTGGGATTCTGCTTGGACAACACTGGATTCCCAAGGTGCCCACAAACCAATCCACCTAGATGTGTATTAAAATAGCCACCTTAAGTTAACACTTAGTTAACAATAATCTCTTACACCTGTCATGAATTCTCTGAAAACTAAACCACGTCTACGAGCATAGCATAGTAGTATAAGCATAACGTAGCAAATCCCAGGGTTTGAACAAAGGACAATAGGTTCTACCTCATCAACCACTTCCTAATACCCACATGTAATCAAGCCCTAACCATGCAGTGATTGAGGATTGAAACTACTGCATAAAAACTGGGTAATAAAGGCGTATGATCAAAGTGTTACTTGCCTTGCTGACGATCTAAAAACTCTAGTGACTCGTAGTAGGAAGCCTCGCACTCCGGAAACTCTATCGTAAACAAACAATAGCATACATAAGCACTCAAGCATAAGATGCAAGGGTAAAACTCAGGAGCAAAAATCTAAACTGAAATTTCAACTGAAGAGCTTCGATTTGACAAAAGAATCAATCGAATCTCGGGCAAGTAACGTACTAATGACAAGTAACGTACTAAAGAGACTTGCCGGTAACGAGATTGAACTAGGTATGAAGATACCGACGATCGAATCTCGGGCAAGTAACGTACTGATGACAAAGGGAGTAACATACGTTGTCATTACGGTACGACCAATAAAGATCTTCGAAGAATATGTGGGAACCAATATGAGCATCTAGGTTCCACTGTTGGTTATTGACCGGAGAAGTGTCTCAGTCATGCCTACATAGTTCTTGAACCCGTAGGGTCCACACGCTTAATGTTCGATGATGATTTTGTATTATATGAGTTATGTGATTTGGTGACCGAATGTTGTTCGGAGTCCCGAATGAGATCACGGAGTCTCAAAATGGTCTAGAGGTAAAGATTCATATATAGGACGATGATATTTAGACATCGGAAGTGTTCTGGGGGTACCGGGTACATACCGGGTCACCGGAAGGGGTTCCGGGCATCCCCCCGGCAACTACATGGGCCTAATGGTCCAAGAAGGGGACAGACCAGCCCATAGGAGGCTGATGCGCCCCATGTAAGCCAAATAAGGGGGGAGGAAAGAGGGTAAGAGAGAAAGGAAGGGGAGCAATTCGGCCTCCCCCTTCCTTCTCTCCTCCCTCCTCCTTCCTTTCCCCCTCCGGATGGATATGGAAGGGGGGAGGCCTAATAGGGAAGCACCCAAGTAGGTTTCCACCTACTTGGGGCGCCCCCTTGGCTTCCTCTCCTCCCCTCCACACACACACACACACACACACACACACACATATTATTCTGTTACCCTTCTTAAACTGACGAATTCAAGGGGTTGAACTGATGCTCTCATTTTTGTCGAACTGATGCTCTCGGTTTGGACCTATGTTACCGGACTCATGGCATTTTCATCCCTACAGCACAGTCGCCACAGTTGCCGCTGCCGTCGAGGAGCTCTAGCTGCTCGCCCTGAGGGCCTTCGCGGGCGCCGACTCCATGTTCGGCACGGCGGCCTCGTGGGCGGTGGAGCACGTGCCGCCATGGTGCGAGCAGGTGACGGTCCGCGGGATGGTGGTGGACTAGACCGACCTCTCCTCTCCCTTTCCTTGGTTCCCACCGCCACGCCGGTGCTCAACAAGGACGACTACCTCGCCATCTGCCTCACCGCGCTCGCCGCCACCAGCAAGGAGCAGCAGGCGGGCGCGTGGAACCCGTCCCTTACCCGGGCTTAGGAGCTGTGGTTCAGCTGCGCGGTCTGCGGGAAGGCGTATGCGTCATACTAGGCGATCGGCGGGCACAAGTCCAGCCACCGCAAGCCGCCGCCCACCAGAGAGCGCTACATTGCCGCACAGGCGTCCACGGGCGGTGGGTCGGAGGCGAGCGCGGCGGCGTCCTCGGGCGAGAGTAGCGGCGGCCCGCATCAGTGCACCGTCTGTGACCGGGGCTTCACGACCGGGCATGCGCTCGGAGGGCACAAGCACTGCCACTACTGGGACGGCACCTCCGTTTCCATGTCCATGTCCGTCTCCGTGTTGGCGTCCTCTGCCGTCTGAGGAACTTCGACCTGAACCTGCTGTCGATGCCGGAGAACGCAGGGGTGATGAGGTGGGACGAGGAGGAGGTGCAGAGCCCTCTACCCACCAAGAAGCTGAGGCTTTTGCTGTAAAAGAAGGAGAGATGGCCAATGGTCAACCGCCCCTTGATTGATTTGTTCATTTGTTGAATTCGATTAGGTATCACCATGATTTGTTGATTTGTTGTATTTATAAGGACATAAAGAAATTAAAACTATGGGCTTAATTCCATTTCCATGCTCCAGCGCCCTTCTCTGATCTCTCTGTGTCCATGGTGAGCCGCGCTTCCAGATTTTCCTAGGTCGCTGCTGTACTATCAGAATAACTAAAACTTTGGCATTGCTCGCAAGACCGTAGCACCAGGGTTGCGGTTACTGACTGAACCTAGCTAGTCTGCATTTTTTTGTTCTTGATGAGAAAGATATTTACAATTGATTCCGTAGTCGCAATCGATCTTCAATTTAATTGACGATTTGGTGGTGAAACTAAACACTTTCAGGTACTGATGATCAACTACAATCTAATCTATCCAAGTGGGACTGCCACTGCCATCCTCATAAACGGGTTCCACACACCTCAAGGAGATAAGAATGCAAGGTCCGACCCTTTTTATTTTTCCTTTCCTTTGCGTGAAAAGGACATCTTCTTATTCCCAGCTACGATGAATCAAATCGTGTTTTAACTGTGTAAAAATGCTTTAGAAACCGATGGCCCGGACAGATTCAGAATTTCTTTCAACCTTTACCGCAACAGGCAGCAAGTCCGTGGGATTCCTCAAGTACTTTGGGATCAACTTCTTCTGGAGCTCCTTCCGGTAGTTCTACACCGACGGCGGCGTCTGCGGCTTCCTCCAGTTTCCCACCTTCGGGCTAAAAGCCTGGAAGTAAACATAACGCCTATATGACTTCTTGTTTTTTTCTCTCGCTAAACAATTTTTAAGTTTCGATGGTTGAAAAATGAAAATGCATGAGAGAGTTCACTGTTTTAAATCCTCAATGATTCCGTGGCCAGATTTTTCTTCGACTTCAGCCTGACGTATGTTGGCGCCGGGATGATCTGCTCGCACCTCGTCAACCTCTCCCTCCTCTTCGGCGTCGTCCTCTCCTGGGGTGTAATGTGGCCGCTCATGAGCAAGTAGGAGGGGAAGTGGTACTCAGCCAAGGCGTTTGCCAGTAGCATGTCAGGCCTTTCAACGGTTTACGATATCATCGTCCCTAAACTTGCATCGTTTGTATCGTTGAACTGATGACATTTTTTATAAAATAAAAATGTTTTGTTTCTTTTTTAACTCACATTTCTTGGAATGATGTTCTGGACTTCTTTTGTTTTGCGACTTGAACTTTTACCAACTTGAATTACCGTGTATGGATGAGCACTTGAACTTATAGAAGTGAAAGTTTTTGGTTTTAAATTCATATTTGTTTCCTTGTCCGAACTTATGGTATCATCATTATCGAACCTGCATGGTTTGTGTAGCTGAACTAAAATAATTTTTTACCCAAATAAATGTGTTGTGTTTTTTGTTTGAGCATAATTTCCTCGGTTCCATTGACGGACTTCCTCAAATTTCACAGACAAACTGACTGCGTTTTAATTTTTGAACTTACATGCTAGTAATAATTAAACATTCCCATACAATTTTTTCACTATTCATGGCATCAACCAAAATAGGCAGGAGAGAGCACTATCGAACTGATCATTGTTTTTTATTCATACTGATCAATGTTTTTAATTCAAACAAATTTTCCTTTCTTGCAGAAACATTTAACTGTTATGTACACTTTCTTTAAGAAGTAGCAATCAAATCATCAGACAAAAAATTTGAATTTGCAATTGGTGCTATGTGTACGGATTCCATGTTTCAATCATCCTCATTGTCTACGTCATGTACTTCATTCTCAACCTGTTGCTGTCCTTCGTGCTAGTGATCGGCGGCGTCACAGTGTGCTAGTGATCAGCGTCCGTCCAAACCTCTCTCGTGATGCAGTACAGAGAGAAAGAAAATAGTGAGAGAAAAGAGCAGTAGATTGAAACAAATTAGAGGTGAGCTACAAAAACATTAAATTATTCTAATAAATTCCAATGGTCAGTAATATCCATAGTGAAGCTTGGTTCTCTATAATACTGATCAGTACTAGTATTTGTGTAAGTCGTAATGATGAGTACTGCTACTTTTGTTTTACTAATGAGCACTCGTACTGATCTAGCTAACACAGCGAATTTTTCATCTAGTGGACTTTTTAACATTATATTAGAAAACGTGAGCTACAAAATAAACAACTAGATTAGAATAGAAGCATTGGCTTATATTAGAAACGATGAGCTAGAAAATAAACAACCAGATGCGAATTTGCTTCAAGTCAGGTTTACTGTTTGTGAATTTGATGCATGTTGCACTATAGGACTGCTACGGATTTGCAAGTTGGACTTGAGTACTTTTAAATTGTTTGCATAGTTTAGTGCCGAAATCCTCACCACAAAAGAACACATCTGCATTACGCATATAGCAAAACTGAACTTTCTACGTCTACTGTTGTTTTTACAGAGTGGACTTATGTTTTGTTATGTACTTGAACTATTAAAGTTTTTGAAAATTGCCACTATCACACTTGTTATACTTGAAAACTCTAGCCAGACTAGGCAGCCCCCGAATCCCACACAACAAGGCATGTTATATGTATTTTTTCACGAGCTGATGATTGTTCACGTACTGAACTGAGAGCACCTAGTTTGTGTTTCAGGAATTAAAATAGACGTCCCGAGCACCCCGTTTCAGCAAATGTTTGTGCTATAATTCAACAATAGAGAATACATATAAGCAAACACCTATTTTTATGGAGAATATACCATTTTGGCGACCTTCATGTGACCAGTGGTGCTGGAGGTGATCTCGTGTCTCCTGCTGCTGCAGGTCGATGAGGAACAGGCGTGACAATGAAAACAAAACCAGTGAACATAGTGGGAGTAAGCGGTGGTCGAGCGGCAGATGGAGCCCCACAACTCATGCACCCGCGTCCACCGCCGACCGCTGCCAGCCCAGCCAAACTCCATGAGGTCCACCTGCTCCACATTGCCATCATCGTACTCCATCAGGATCTCCATGTACATTGCGTTCCACACCTCAGCATGGAAGCCCACCTTCAGCCAGGAACTCGCTTGGGAACCAATTGCTTGACCGTAGACCACACTCGTCCTTGTCGGACTGCCACAAGCGTCGAGGTCGAACTGTTGCACAAAATAAATAAATCAGGAACTCATGGGATGCAGGGTCGAAATGTTGCACAAAAATATATGGTTTCTCTTTTTGCTCAGACATTCCCACAAATGTACCAAGTGCACAGGTTGAACTGATCTCGTGCACGGTACGAACTTGCTCGATGGTAGGCTGGGAGCTACGAGTGGAGGAGCACATGGAGGTGAACTTCGACTCGGAGGCTACATAAAAAGAGGAAGGGGAAAGGCCAGACCTCACCATTGCGTCATTGAACGGCCCCTGTGTCACCAGTGAACGGACTGTGGTGCCAGCGGTGAACGGACTGTGGTGCCGGAGGTGAACTGCCTGTGGCACAAGGGTGGTTCTTTTTCAAACTGGTCGTGGTTTGTTTTTCGAACTTATCTAGATTTAAGATATGAACTTCCTGGCACAATTCTTTTTCATCCATACAAGTTTACTAACCAAAATGACTGCAATATAGGGAGGAACGAAATTGTATACCAGGAGAAGTACACACTCACGGATCTCCTTCAAATCGGTGGCACAGACAGGGTGTTAGATGATGGTCGTGAGCCTGCAAATCCAGTGAGGGAACTGAAACCAGCAGCAGAGTACTTTGTCAAACCAGGATTGCGTATACAAGTTTGTTGAAATGGGGCAGTGAAGCCTCACTAGCAGTACTTCTCATGTAGTAATACATGGACTTGCTATTAAATACACATGGACCTGTTGTCTTTGCCAATTCTCTTGCGCTTCCTAACTGTCTTTCGCTTCGCCTCCATCGGCCATCAGACCCTGAAGGGAACATGTGATCATGCTTGTCAGATATATGTGCTTCAGGTGTAGAGCCATCCATGCCTCAATACAACTGATGTCTGGAGCTACAAAAAATCAGAATGCGCAATGGACTTCACTTCCCTATCTAAGATTTTTGTTGCATTATCTCTTCTCCATCTTACTATCAGTTCTACACCTAAAGATAAGTTAGGCAACTCCAAGCTTGCTTTCGCAACATTGGATTAGACACGTATGTTTTAGTGCTGATTAATTACCTGATGATTGAGCAGCTGATGGTTGGGGCTGTGCTTTCTTTTTCTTGCACGATAGTGGGTTTGGGCCTTGCAGAAGGACTACCAAAATGTTAATGCTTCCCACTAGATCATAACATGCAAATATAGTCGTGCTCGTGCATATGAATATCTGAAAAAATAGTAGATGAAGATACAACCTTTCCTCTCTTCGTCAAGCAATTTCAGCTAGTGGTCCGCAAGCAATTTTAGAACACCATGCATTTCCAGCTAGTGAAACATGTGACGAAGAACTGAACTCAAAAAACAAGATTTCTGGATATGGAAGAAGGCGTCGAATGTCGGGTGAAACCTGCTACCCCTACTCCTGCAAACTGACGGCTCTGGTGAAGTGGAGCTGATGGAGGCGGGGTTCACGAGCAGCGGCTGGTCGCACCGGGATTTGGCCGCTATAGGGGATCCGCTACCCCTATTCCTGTGGACTAACGACTCTGGTGAAGTGGAGCTGATGGAGGCGGAGTTCACGAGCAGCGGCTAGGCGCATCGGGATTTGGCTCTGTAAAGATGAAGTGCAATGTATATATTTTTTAGTTGAAGAACTAGTAGTCTTGCAGCACAAGAGGCACGACATGGTGCTATTAACTACTCCCTCTGTCCCATAATGTAAGACATTTTTTGACTCTAGTGTAGTGTCAAAAAACGTCTTACATTATGGGATAGAGGGAGTAACTTACAGAGATCCTTTCTGCTTTGTAGTAGTAATCACTAGAGGCGCTGCCACACGATTCGGACTTGTCCCAGCTTCATCTTGCCTAACTTCACAACAGATCGCTTGTAGGCATGAACATAAACACCTATAAGACTGCACAAACCACACAAAAATAAGTTAGTTGTTAACTCGTGAGGTAGCCAGAATCAGCTTGGATGCAATATTTCAAGAAGCCTGGCTCCCACAATTTTTCTCCTCTACTTGCTCTCTCTTCACCCGTCCCTTTTATTCTATATCTTGTTTCTCAAATCCAGACGCATTAGCAACAATAGCTTGGCTCCAAGAAGAGAAATGCAGAGCATGGGGGCAGCAGCGTGCAACTGGGGGTATGCTCACCATTTTTTAGGGATGCATGTACATGCTGCAGCCGAAGAAATACCATGGAGCTTTTCTGAAAACAAACTATGAACTTTTGTGGAGCTTTTTGTTGGACTGAAGCATTTAAGAAAACACCTGATGGCATCAAGAAAATAAGTGACTACAACATCTAGCAATAAAAGCAATGGTATAGAAAAAACTAATGTTTTCTGTCATTCCAACAAACCTCCAGCATATATATTTTTGAACTGATTTTTATTCTATCATTGTACTGTCGTCGTGTACGAGGGAATTAGAAAAAGGCTCTATCAATGATGTTTGTGTGTGTGTGCGCATGTGATTTAATTAATCAATGATGATGGACAACATCCCTATGTACTGTGCCTCCCATTTTGAACATACACATTTTTTCCAGAAGCACATGCCCCTTCACTCATTTTCCTGCTAGATTGCCGTGGAAAATTCATACACCAACAAAATTAATCTTGCATTTGAGCAATGACACTAAATTTACATGTGCTTCAGACAAACAACAAACACATAGATGAACTGGCCCTCGTATGCACACAACAAGCATCAGATTCCATATACCTGAACTTCTAATTATTAATATACTTGAACTTATTCATTGTCTAAACTTACCTAGGAGTAATACATGAGCTCCAGCCCCCAATACATGTATCATGATGGCAATCTGTACCAATGACCGGCACATGATGAGTAGGCGGCCAAGGTGGAGGATGAGTAGGCGGCCAAGGCGACTCGGGTGCTTACCATGAACTGATAAGAATACACAACACTATTTCACTATTCATAGAGCAAATGCCAAATCATGGCATCAGTCGACTTTTAAGCCGCTGGCCCAAGTGCCCAAATCAAACTGATGTGGAGACGATCGCCGGCAGGATGCGGGGCTAGAAGGTGGCGGGTTGCATGGGCAAGCGTGGCGTGCAGCTCGTGCTCGACGCCACTGTACGTCGCAGGTGGACACGCCCAGGCAGTACTACCCGCTCTACTACATGGGCGTCGTTCGGCCCCTTGGCAGCAACAAGCCCCTGCGCTTCAGCACCGCCTGCCTCTGCTCGCCGGACAGCTACAACACCATGTCCTTGGGCTGCGTAGTCCAGTAAAATTTAAAGGGTTAGAATCAAACATATGAATCAATTGGTACGAATTATACAAGACACCATCGGTCTGGCAGTTGATGTTCCTGCTTCAAATGAAACATAACTTGCCACAAACTTCTGCAGGTTTTCTTTAACTTCTCTAGAACAAAAACCCAAGGAGTGTGGACTGAAGAATTAAACCAACGAGCAAAACCACAAGTGTAAAATTATTTGGAGGTTTTTGCTGAACGGACGAGATGAGATGGTGCCCGAGCAAAACCTGACTCTGCCTGACTTAACAAAAAACAAAGGAGCATGAACTTTGAACTTTCTCTGCAACCAAAACCGAAGGAGTCAAAACTGAACAAATACACCAAAGGAGACAAACCTAAAGTGTGAACTAATCTTTACTTTGAACTTCTCTGGATAAATGAAGCTTTTGTGGCGAAGATAATTAAAATGTTATGTAATAGAGTGTGAGACACACGTACTGGTTTTCTCTCTCTTTCTCTCTCTCTCTCTCTTGTGGCATAAACATAAATGTTTTGAGAGCATATAATGACTTAAAAAAGAAACACAAAAAGGTATTTAATTTCTTTGTACACTAATCATCGAACAGTTTTGAGAGGGCTGAGATAGCAAGCAACAATAGTTCAGATATAGAGATATTGAAGGGCAACAACAACCGGCTCCCATGCGATGGAAAGAGCAGCAATGACCATCACCATGGCTAGTGGTGAATAATGACCGAGATTCCTAAGACCGACAAATGTTGCTCCACCCAAAATTCCTTGGATTAATTGTTCAATGGAAGCTGCAAGAAGATAATGATTGCTGATGTGTAGGGTGGTACTGACACACTCGGCATTAGGGAATTTCCTGCTTGCGCAAGATCAAACTGCACCAGTTCGTGATGCAAAGGACGTCTGCCTGACTTGTCGGCATGGTACTGACCCACACTCCCCTGTAGAACTGATGCATGTTGTTGTGCAGGGCCACTTGCCGGCTGGAACTGACAGAAAAAATTCAGTACTAATATTCCTAGAGGCTTTGTAAAGAAGCAAAACAAGGTTAGCGGCAGTACAGACACCACACACAAGTTCTGAAATGACCCTCTTTTTCTTCTTCAAACTTCTGAACTAAACCCTTTTTGAAGTTGAGAGAAGCAAAGTCAGCCAGAGGGTTGACGCACAGGATTTGTCGAGGCAGCGTTGAACTGGCAGTGGTGGTGGCATTGAACGGCGCGCGTCACTGGAAGAAGGCAGGAGCACTAGGATCGTCGCCAGCAGGAGGCGCAGGGCGGCGACCGCATCCATGGGAGGAGGAGAGTCGCTCGTGGCGGCAGTGAAGGTGACTGGGTGGCCCTCGAAGGTGGCTGATGGCGGGTGGAAGCGGGGGCCGACGGCGGCGAGTCTTGCGGGAGGACGGCGGTGGTGCTTGTGACGGGAGGCCAGCGGCAGCGCGTGTGACTGTCAAGGCCACTGGCAGGAGGGCTCCAGCAACTGACAGCCTCCCGGACCCGTATGCGCCACGGCCCAACCAAAGGTGCATGGGCCAGAGTGGGTGTGATCTGCCAACCGCTCCCTATACCTACACGCTGGCGCAGAAGGGAAGACTCATCCAGTGGATCACGGCAACGGCGGCGGCGGCACCTGTTCCTCTCTATCCCTCGACCCCCTTCTTCTAGTTTTTGTACCAGCTACTGTAATCGCTACTTGAGACTCGAATTCGTGAGCCAGTGTAATAGATCGAGAGATATACTACTGGGTTCCTAACATCTGGTATTCAGAGCCTCTGATCCGCGTCCTGGCGCACTTGATCGAGACCAGGCTACAGAAATCGATCAAGGACCGGATCTCTGCCATGGAGCCGTCTTTCAAGGACTACTTCGACAAGCTCACGGGTTCCCTCGACGCGATCCATGCCGACATCCGCGGCCACATCGCCAAGCTTGACGATCTGGCCCAGTGGCGGCCTCATCTGGAGAAGCGCGTGGACCAGCTCGCGGTCGCGGTCGCCGAACTTCAACAGGCGCGACCAGCTCCGACTGCAGAAGGGCAGTTCGCGATGGCACGCGCGCCGCCACTACCTACTCCACCGGCGCCTCTGCGTGACCACGTCGGCACCAGCAAGAGCGCGGAGGGCGACGCCCTCGGGTCAATCGACCACGGCATCGACGTCATACCTTGGGGCCTGGCACCAGCGTTCGCGTCGGTGGCCACCCCGGCCAACGGTCAGTTTCCGTTGATCTCACCTTCCATCACGTCTCCTTACGCGCACGCCAGTCAGTTGCTTGCGGGGATCGGGCAGGCCCATCCTTCGATCGGGTTTCCCCAGTTCACCGAAGAGAACCCCCGATTGTGGAAGACACTGTGCGAACAATACTTCCACATGTTTGGAATTCAGGAGAGGTACTGGGTTCCTATGGCATCTCTGAACTTCACGGGAGCTGCGTCCGTGTGGTTGCAATCAGTTCAGAAAAAACTTTCTGAATTCGATTGGGAGTCGTTTTCGTCGCTGTTGTGTACGCGTTTTGGACGTGATCGACACCAGTTACTGATTCGTCAGTTTTATTCCCTGACGCAGAAAACTACCGTAGCTGAGTATATTGAGCAGTTTGAGTTGATTATCAGCCATTTATCTGCTTATTCCGAATCAATTCACCCTTACTATTATCTCACTCGTTTTGTGGAGGGACTTCGCGCCGACATCCGTGCAGTGGTGCTGGTTCAGCGACCACCGGACCTCGACACGGCCTGCGCTCTGGCGCTACTTCAGGAGGAGGTGGCGGACGGAGTGGCTCGGGAGCGTGTGCGCACTCCACCAGCGAGGCAGAACACCACTGACTGGGCGGGGCGGGGCAACGCAAGCACGCCCATGGTATTGCCCCCGCCTCCACCTCAAGGGCGCCCGCCTACTCCAACGACAGCCACCGACCGACGGGCAGTCGACGCCAGCCGCGCCGAGGGAACCAAGCTCAAGGCCCTGCGTGAGTATCGGCGCGCTCGCGGTCTATGCTTCAAGTGCGGCGAGCGCTGGGGGCAAGAGCACACCTGTCCTACCAGCGTTCAACTTCACGTGGTGGAGGAGCTCCTGGAACTCTTCAGCATTGACAGCCCGGACGGTCCACCCACTCCAAGACGCGAAGAACAACATACAGAGACAGCAATGGCAATTTCCCGTCACGCTCTCACTGGCAGTTCAGCCCCAAAGGCAATTCGCCTACACGCGTGGCTGCAAGGGCGCGAGGTCCTCATTCTGGTGGACTCGGGGAGTTCAACTTCCTTCCTCGATGCGGGCCTCGCTTCCTCACTGTCAGGCGTGGTACACTTGCGTCGGCCCTGCCGTGTCAAGGTAGCCGACGGAGGCGAACTCTGCTGTGTATCTCACATTCCCAAGTGCTGTTGGACAACACATGGCCAAGAATTTATAACCGATATGAAGATATTACCGCTTGGAGCTTATGATGCCATTGTGGGCATGGACTGGCTAGAAGAACACAGCCCCATGAACGTGGACTGGCGTGGCAAGCATATGTTGATTACCACACCGCAAGGGCCAGCTCATTTGCAAGGTCACTCAGATGGCGTTGCTCCATGTTCAGAAATCAACGGCCTGCAACTGTACTCTCTTCAGCGACAGGGTGCTTTGTCCCAGGTCATTCAGCTCTGCCAAATCACAGAGGGGGATGAAATTTATGCACCAACTCCTGACAACATCCAGGCCGTCGTCGACCAGTTTTCAGATGTCTTTGGTGAGCCTACGGAGCTGCCCCCGCGCCGTGCGTGCGATCATCGGATACCTCTCATGCCCGGCGCGCAACCAGTGAACTTGCGGCCATATCGGCACAAGCCAGAGCACAAGGATGAGATAGAAAAACAAGTGCGAGAGATGCTGAAGGCTGGAATTATACAACGCAGTCATAGCCCTTTCTCTTCGCCGGTGATCCTAGTCAAGAAAAAAGATGGAACGTGGCGATTGTGCATCGACTACAGACACCTTAACGCAATGACAGTAGTGGGCAAGTACCCGGTGCCAGTGATTGAGGAGCTACTGGATGAACTACACGGCGCCAAGTAGTTTTCCAAACTAGACTTGCGCGCCGGGTACCACCAGATAAGATTGGCAGAGGGGGAGGAATTCAAAACAGCTTTCCAAACGCACTCGGGGCACTTTGAGTTCAAGGTGCTGTCGTTCGGGCTAGCAGGAGGGCCAGCCACTTTCATCGAAGCCGTGACTGATACTCTACAGCCACTACTGCGTGAGTGTGTGTTGTCATTCTTCGACGACATATTAGTGTTCAGCAAAACATTGGAGGCACATGCAGAACACCTCCGACAGGTCTTCACCCTCTTGCGCCGTGATCAATGGAAGGTGAAGCTGAGCAAGTGCGCTTTTGGGCAGCAGCGGATCTCTTATCTGGGGCATGTTATCAGCGCGGAAGGCGTTGCCACGGATCCAAGCAAAATCAAAGATGTGGCAGCTTGGCCGACGCCGACCAATGTCAAAGAAGTGAGGCAGTTCTTGGGTCTAGCTGGGTACTATCGCCGCTTTGTCAGGCAATTCGGTATTTTGGCACGTCCCCTTTTCAATCTCCTCAAAAAAGGGACACCATTTATGTGGACGGATAACACTGAGCAGAGCTTTCAACTCCTCAAGACGAGCCTGACATCCGCCCCAGTCCTTGCCTTACCCAATTTCCAGAAACAGTTTACAGTGGAGACGGATGCGTGCGATACAGGAATCGGCGCGGTATTGCAGCAAGAGGGGCACCCTATCGCGTTCATGAGCAAAGCACTCTGCCCAAAATACCGAGGCTTATCTACCTATGAGAAAGAATATTTGGCTATTATCGCTGCAATTGATCAATGGAGACCGTACCTACAGTCTGCAGAGTTTGTGATCAAGACGGATCAGCGCAGCTTGGTGTATCTGCAAGAACAGCGACTCAGCACACCGTGGCAACAGCGTGCATTTACAAAACTATTGGGGCTCCAATACAAGATCAGCTACAAGAAGGGAAGCGAGAACAGCGCGGCAGACGCCCTTTCTCGCCTTCAGCAAACAGAACAAGTCTTGGGCATCTCAAGTTGTCAGCCATCCTGGCTTGACGACATTGTGGCCAGTTACAATGCCAATCCACAAGCACAACGCCTACTCGAACAACTAGCTGTTAAGCCAGACCCCAAGGGGCGTTTCGCTCTGTCCCAGGGAGTGCTACGATTTCGCGACCGCATCTGGCTTGGCGGGAGCACCTCTCTACAACAACGAATCATCTCTGCTTTTCATGACAGTCCCGTTGGCGGGCACTCGGGTTTCCCTGTCACCTACAAACGCATCCGGCGGCTCTTTGCTTCGCCCAAGATGAAGCATCACATACTCCAGTACGTCCAGTGTTGCACAATCTGCCAACAAGCGAAATCTGAACGGGTTGCTTCCCCGGGGCAGCTACAACCTCTCCCAGTTCCTTCTGCACCATGGGATATGATAACAATGGATTTCATTGACGGACTTCCCCAATCAGGTCAGGCAAACTGCATTTGGGTTTTGATCGACAAAATGACCAAATTTGCTCATTTCCTTCCACTCACCCACCCATATACTGCTTCTCGAGTGTCTCTTCTCTACATGCAACGCATCTATCCCATCTATGGGTTCCCTCAGTCCATTGTTTCCGATCGTGATCCGGTCTTCACAAGCCATTTTTGGCAAGAACTTTTCCGCCATGCTGGTACTGAGCTTCGAATGAGCACTGCCAACCACCCACAGACCGACGGGCAATCCGAGCGCGTCAATCAATGTCTTGAAACTTTCCTCCGGTGCTTCACTCACTCATGTCCAAAAAGATGGAGCCACTGGCTTCCTTTGGCGCAATTTTGGTATAATGCTGCTCCACACTCAGCCATCCAAATGACCCCATTCAAAGCCATGTTCGGCCATGAACCACGCCATTGGGGGATTACTGCTACCAATGCTTGCTCCGTCCCAGCACTACAGACTTGGCTGGACGAGCGCACCCTTATTCAAGAATTGCTCCAGCAACATCTTCAACGAGCGTGCTTGCGCATGAAACAGCAAGCAGACAAGAGGAGGTCTGAACGAACCTTTGAGGTCGGCGACAAGGTTTTTCTGAAACTCCAACCATACGTTCAGACTTCAGTGGCCAAACAAGCAAACCACAAGCTCTCGTTTCGCTACTATGGACCGTATGAGATTGTCGCCAAGATCAATGAGGTGGCATATAAGCTTGCGCTGCCAGCGCACGCCTCCGTACACCCGGTCTTCCACGTATCCATGCTTCGGCGAGCTGTTCTACCAGGTACGCAAGTTCAACAAACACTGCCAACACCTTCTGATGTACCTGCAGTTCCAGCTGCTGTCCTAGATACACGTTGGCGCCGCAAGAGAGGAGCAATGGTGGAACAGGTACTGGTTAGGTGGTCGGACCCTGCTGCGATCACCGACACTTGGGAAGACAAGCAAGAACTTCAAGCCCGCTTTCCATAAGCTGAGGCTTGGGGGCAAGCCTCATCACAAGAAGGAGGGTGTGTCAAGGCCACTGGCAGGAGGGCTCCAGCAACTGACAGCCTCCCGGACCCGTATGCGCCACGGCCCAACCGCCAGCGACGGCCCAACCCAAAGGTGCATGGGCCAGAGTGGGTGTGATCTGCCAACCGCTCCCTATACCTACACGCTGGCGCAGAAGGGAAGACTCATCCAGTGGATCACGGCAACGGCGGCGGCGGCACCTGTTCCTCTCTATCCCTCGATCCCCTTCTCCCAGTTTTTGTACCAGCTACTGTAATCGCTACTTGAGACTCGAATTCATGAGCCAGTGTAATAGATCGAGAGAGATATACTACTGGGTTCCTAACAGTGACGGTAGGATGGCGGCGGCGCGTGTGGCAGGAGGCCGGTGGCGGCGCGCTGAAAGCAGGGGCGGAGGCCATTCGTTGGTGGGAGCTGGCGGTGGGTGGGATTTTACCCAGCTCGTATCGGCTCGGGTCGGTGTGCGTAGCTGGTCGGCGGAGGAGCGGACGGCCGGCCGGCGTCAGCGCGTGGGTCGGAAGAGCGACCCGTCACGGTGCCGCGGGCTCCCTCACTCCGGCTGCCGCCGTCGCTCGCTCGCCCGCGACGGTTGCCTCCGGCGGTAGGAGGCGGGTTAGATTGATGACGGGTCGGGGAGTTTCTACTGTGGTCTGCGAGTCACGCCCTATAGAAATCGATGGTAACATAATAATATTCTGTTACTAGTAATAGAATAGTCCAGCTATATATATATATATATATATATATATATAGATATAGATATATATATATATGAGGGGGGCATTGCTAGAACACACATCAACAGTTGTTAGCCATGAGCAGCGCCCCCTTCCACAATTTACGCCTCCAGTCATATTCATGTAGTGCTTAGGCAAAGCCCTGAGCAGATCACTTCACAATCACCGTCACCACGCCATCGGCTGGCGGAACTCTCCCTCGACACTTTGCTGGATCAAGAGTTTGAGGGACGTCATCGAGCTGAAAATGTGCAGAAGTCGGAGATACCGTACGTTTAGTGCTTGATCTGTCGGAACGAGAAGAAGTTCGACTACATCAACTACATTGTCAAACTCTTCCGCTTTCGGTCTACGAGGGTACATGGACACACTCTCCCCCTCTTGTTTCTATGCATCTCGTAGATAGATCTTGCGTGAGCATAGGAATATTTTTAAAATTGCATGCTACATTACCCAACATTTAGGAAGAGAGGGTGTATAATAGTTGTACAGTATGTTCTTTGTAGTGAAGAGGAGTAGGGACATTTGCAGTGTACAGGTCTATTCGGTCACTTATCACGGACGCTTACAACTCTTCGTGTTGGTCTTCATGTCGATTGTCATGGATGCTCGCAACTCTTCATATTCAATCGTGTGTGTCGCCTCTGAGAGTTAGACTGATAGTAACAGTACTGCGGCTTCAGTTGTAGAGAGCTGGTATGCAAAGCCTTTCTAGCCATACCGGAAATACTAGCACATATATTCCAACAACTTTCACTTTCCTGATTTTACTCCTGATGCTTAGGTTTTTCCCATTATATCTACACTATGATCTACGTAGGTGCTTTGTGTCCTACTAGCAGCTGTCCACCCTTTAAAGCTAAATAACACACCAATCATACGTCCTAAGGTTCTTCAAATACGAATGTGATTTGATACTGACATTAGCTAACAGACACACATTTAATTGGTTAGCTAATGCTCCCACTTGAGTTTCCAAATGCATGTTGCCACATATAGAGAGACATCATAGAATTGCATTTCTTTAGGCGCTCTGATTCATCATGGGTGGGCAACCAACATTGTATAGAAAGAAGGGGAATCTCAATAATATGCTTCCCCTTCTATTCTTTAATATATTCCTCTTATGTTCTTCTTTAGTAAGTACAGTATGTTACTTGTCAGGAAGGGGAGGAGGGACATCTGCAGTCGACAGCTCTATTGGGCCGGTTCTACTACATGATTTCGGACTTCGAGTTGGTCTGCCATAATATCCCAGAAATGGTGGGAGCCATGTTGTCTTTCATAGAACAAACTGATAGTAACATCCATGCGGCTTCAGATGAACAGAGCTGGCCTATAGGTGATCGATAGGCTGCATATTAGTAGCGGCAAAACCCAGTATTTTCCAGCCAGTTCTGCTTTCCTGATTTATTTATGGTGGTTATGGTGTACCCCTATTATCTACACTACAATCTCCCTACTGGCTTTGCGCTCTCATTATCATGGTTTGGCAATAAACTTTCTATAAGGTATATTATGAACCTATCATCTGCCAACTATCCTTACATCTGGAGCTCCCAACATGGAGCCTATTTTTGTTTGAAGTTGTGCCAGATTATATTAATCTACTCACCATATTACAACACACATGGGCTCTCTCATCAGCATCCATTTATAGCACACAAGGGTTTATAGGGAGCCCCCATTATAATACAATATCCTCTGCATTACAAAGATAATCTCACTACTATTTATGTTTTCATCCTTTTCAGATATTGCATGTACTCACAATGAATATAAGAATGCACACATCAAAAGAATATTGCAGAATAGATAAATGGGTAACAAACTTGGCATCAAGGGATTAAGGTCCATTGTGAATGCAATGAAACCCACATGCTCCCGACCTATAGATTCGTATTCAGAATATGATCCTAATGACTATTCTGAGCTCAAGGAGTCAAAGGTAGATGGCCTATCCTGTTGACCCAATAAGGTGCATGTTCTAATTTGGTAAGGTTTTATTAGTTGCACATATCTTGCATAAGGTGTCTTGCTTTTCTTTTGCTTCGTTTCACCACCATCTGCTTAGTTTACTCATGATATATGTGAAGATGCCATGCCCATCCATTATCAACACCTATTCCATTTGTCATCATACCATGTTTTCCATTCAAATGATGTTCTTGTGTTTCAGACATCCAAAAGGAAGAGGGTGATTGCAGAACCTAAAGGAGTACAAGCAAAGTCCTTGATAAAGGTGGTGCTACCGGAGAAATCACATAGCACTCGACGTATATTGGCGATAGAACCAGCGCCGCAAAACCTAGGATATCGCAACTATGCCGGTCGCTGCTTTGCTCTTGTGAGTACCTATTGTCCTATCGCTGTCCTTACATTGATGGATTATGTGACATCGTGGTGCATTATAGCTTGCTTATCCACTATTCGCTCCAAATTATCAGATCTATATTAATGCTTAAATTAATGTAGAGTAAACCCAATGCTTATGAAAAAAATTAGTTCTGCATTGTTCTTGTAAGTATCTGCTATCCTTTATCACCATACTTATATTTGTCAGCAAGTTCTTCATGTACACTTTGCAGCTTATTTTCCCTTGTCCTGCATTTTCTACACATCAGATCTACATTTACTCTTGCCAAAATATTAAATAAAATCAATATTACTGAAGAAGTTTAGCTCTGCATTGCTCTTGTCAGTGCCTTTTGCCTATATGTTGTATTTACATTTGTACTCTGCATCTTAAGTTAAATAATCGCCATTTGTTCCTCTATTTTCACATCTTTATTTACTCTTAACAAAATGTAGAATAAAGCCAATGCTCTTGAAGAAGAGTGTGTAGTAAACTTCTTGAATTACCCCCCATCAATATGGACAAGGGCTTTGTAGATCCTGTCTTCACTATTAATGTCAGTTTGTCCTCCTTGAGCCTTCAAACTTTGTTGTGTATATTTGGATAGCTATTAGTGCAAATGTTGTTTATTTTTTTCGTCTGCATCAAATTGCTTGTTCAAAGTTTATGAAGAAGAAGTACATAAACATAAGTTTGTCCTTCTCAATTTTAGTCTTTAGTTGTACAATCTAGTTCCTTATTCATACAATGTAAATTAAACTAAACATAGCAAGTTATCTTGTTTAGCACTATGTGTATGCTTGTGTTCTTGATCTGTAATCCAGTGGTGTGGTGAAACTACCAACAACAACACAATGTCATATCCTTCTATGTCTCAACTGTGAACAATGCCATATTATATTAATGTTATTTAAATCGTGTTTCTTTATTTACCAATTTGAAATGGTATAAATTGATAGTACACTCACCATTCATGCTTATACGTTGTTTAGAACTACATGTATGCTTGTGTTCTTGATCTGTAATCCAGTGGTCTGGTGAAGCTAGCCGCTCTTGCACAATGCCGTTTCCTGTCGTCTTAACTATGAACAATGCCTATTATGTTAATGATATTTTAAACCATGTCTCGTTATTTCTGACAAAGAAATGAGATGAATTGACAGCCCTGATGCTTATACGTGAAAAACCTGTTATCTACCTTCTTGTTTCTCTTTCAGGGTGATAGCACTACTGCTAGGAAGAACTGCCACAATGATAGCGAGACGAACCCATTGTTTGTCGCTCTAACACGTATTCTAGAGAATAAGGCAACACATCTTGAGCGTAGGGATACAACCACGAAGTCATATCTTGATGTGGTGTCGAACTTACTCTGTGACACAAACTCGATGAAGTCCCCACCTGAATCTATTCGACTTCTTCAGTCTAAAATTCAAGTAGAAAGACATGCTTCCACTCAAATCTAACTGGAACTACAATCTCTATGAAAGATTAACCGTAAGTACATGATGTCTATTGATGCTATGCAGCTTAAGTTGGTGGATATAAGCGCTAAAGAAACATAGTCTCATCAGGTTGCTAAGTTGCTTGCGTTGCAGCTCCTGGGCCGGGCTAACCTTTCTTGAACTGTGTTGAAGTGATGTTGGTTCTGTCTATTCTTTTGCCGTCCTATTAACTTCCACTGGTGGCGACCTGCCCAGTTTATGTAATCTACTGTCTGGTTGCCCTTTATTATCACTGGCGGTGAACTTTGATGCCCAGGGGATGTAATATGTTGTAATTTCTTTGTTATATAGTCTAGGTTTATTCTTCGTCATGATGTTGTAATTTATTTGCTGTTTTTGTTGTCGTCGCTTTGAGAAAAGGTCATAATCTCCAATCGATGCACAATGAACTAATAGGTTAGGTTTATAAAATAATAATTTATGTACTAAAATTGGACGGTCGCCAATCGCTAGTACGGGCCGTACCATGGGCCTACAACCATCTTGGGTCATTAGTTTCGGGCCTTTAAAAGGCCGGGTAAACTGCTTGCCTTAATTGGGCCCGAAAATTAAATAGGCTTTTTAGCAGACTGAAAACTAGATTCAGCCTTAATTGTGGCGAACAAATCACAACCCGACATCGTACTTTAGTATAAATTGGCCCGTTATTGGCCCATTCGGGTGACGGGCCATTAACAGGGTGAAATATTTTTGGGCCTTGGATGACCCAATTACATGACGGGCGGGAAGCAGGCCAGATGTATAATGGGCCTAAATTAGTCCTAACACTCTCAAGGGCCTTTAACGGGCTAATAGGCAATTTGCGCTAGAATGTATCCACGAAGACTACCGGCCGTTAAGAGGCCGAAAGTAACTACGGACCATAATTATGCCCAGGTGCAACCCGGGCCTTTAAATGGCCGAGAGTGAAACCGGGCCGAAAGAGGCCCATATGTAGATAGGGCCGCAGACAGGCTGAAACTAATATCAGGTCAAACTATTAAACAGGCCATTAAGAGGCGGAAGAGCAAATCAGGCCGCCAATGGGACCAATGGTACAATAGCTGTTAAAAGGGTTGTATTTGTTATGGGCCGTAATTTAGCACAAGAAACGAAGGCCAGTTAACGGGCGGGATCATATGTGGACCGTAATTTGGCCCAAACTATTGCAGGCTGTTAACGGGCCGGATCTGATATGGGTCGTAAACTGGCCCAGAATATTGCAGCCGTTTAATGGCTCGTATCTGATGTGGGCTATAATTTGGTCCAGAAAATGTTAGGTTGTTAATGGGCCGACCCATTAGATCAAAGGGAATCTTGTGGGCCGACTTTTAAACCTATATGGGCCTCTATTGGGCTGTCCCATGTGTCAACGTTTCATTGGCCATTCTTGTCAAATGGACGGTTGACATCTGTCTCAACGCTGAGCCGACACGTAGTTCATCGATGAATTAGAATTTTACACGTGGAAAATTGCCATTGGTCCGGGCTGTTAATGGGTTATCGAATCCAAACCGGAACCCGATAGCTTAATGGTGACCCGTTACGGTGGATAATGATACGACTCTGTCGTATCCATAATTTTTTATTGTTCGATGCCAATATTCTACAACTTTTACGTACTTTTGGCAACTTTTTATACAATTTTTGGGACTAACATATTGATCCAGTGCCCAGTGCTAGCTCATGTTTGTTGCATGTTTTTTGTTTCGCAGAAAATCCCTATCAAACAGAGTCCAGGCGTGATAAAAACTTATGAAGATTTTTTTGGAATATATATGATTTTTGGGAAAAAGAATCAACACGAGACGATGCTCGCGGGGCCCACAAGGACGGAGGGCGCACCCAAGGGGGTAGGGCACGCCCATGGTCATTGTGGCCACCCCATAAGGAGGTTCGTGCCCTTCTTCTAGTCCAGGAAAGCTAATGTCCGGATAAAAATCGTGCTAAAATTTCATCCCAATGGAGTGACGGATCTCTGGGAATTTAAGAAACGGTGAAAGGCCGGAATCTGGGAGCGCAGAAACAGAAGGAAGCAGAGAGAGCGATCCAATCTTGGAGGGGCTCCCACCCCTCTGCTGCCATGGAAGCGAAGGACCAGAGGGGAACCCCTTCTAACATCTAGGGGGAAGTTCAAGGACGAATAAGAAGAAGAGGGTCTCTCCCCCCTCTCTCCCGGTGGCGCCGGAACGCCCCCGGGGCCATCATCACAATGACAATCTACACCAACAACTTCGCCGCCGTCATCACCAACTCTCTCCCCCTCTATGCAATGGTGTAACACCCCTTCTCCCCGTTGTAATCTCTACTTTAATATGGTGCTCAACGCTATATATTATTTCCCAATGATGTATGGCTAACCTATGACGTTTGAGCAGATGTGTTTTGTCCTATCGGTTCATCGATGATCGTCATTGGTTTGAGTTGCATGTTTTATTATTGGTGATGTCCTATGGTGCTCTCCATGTCGCGCAAGAGTGAGGGATCCCTGTTGTTTGGTTTGCAATATGTTCATGGTTTGCTTATTGTCTGCGTTGTATGAGTGATATAATCACAAACACATATAAGTAGGTTATGGCTTATGGGAATAAAGAGTACTTGATACTTTAATGCTATAGTTGGGTTTTACCTTAATGATCTTTAGTAGTTACGTATGTTTGCTAGAGTTCCAATCATAAGTGCATATGATCCAAGAAGAGAAATTATGTTAGCTTATGCCTCTCCCTCACATAAAATTGCAATAGTGATTACCAGTCTAGTCATCGATTGCCTAGGGACAAATAACTTTCTTGTGACAAAAAGCTCTCTACTAAAACTAAATTAGTTGTTTATTTATTTAAACAGCCCCTAGTTTGTATTTATGTTCTCTTTATTATCTTGCAAACCTATCTCTTCACACCTACAAAGTACTTCTAGTTTCATACTTGTTCTTGGTAAAGTAAATGTTAAGCATGCGTAGAGTTGTATCGGTGGTCGATGGAACTTGAGGGAATATTTGTTCTACCTTTAGCTCCTCGTTGGGTTTGACACTCTTACTTATTGAAAGAGGCTACAACTGATCCCCTATACTTGTGGGTTATCAAGACCTTTTTCTGGCGCCATTGCCGGGGAGCAATAGCATCAGGTGAATATTCTCGTGTGTGCTTGTTTGCTTTATCACTAAGTAGTTTTTATTTTCTATTCTAAGTTGTTTTCCATCTTTATTTATGGTTAGGAAACGCAAAAGACCAAAAAATAGTTGTACTTGCTAAACCAATGGTTGAAGAACCACCCAAAATCTATCATACTACTAAAGCTTTCTACTTGGATCATCTTCGATCCATTTGTGCTCGTGCTGAAAACCCAACTAGCCTAGTTGAGGGAAAATCATTAAATGAGCATGCTTATTTTGTGTGACATTGTTTATCTAAAAAAGGGAAACTTTTATGGCATCATATTAATAGTTTGTATTGCTATTCTTTGAATTTATGCGAAATACATGATTTTACTTGTTGTTCCGAGGACCCTAGAAAACACCTTCGCTTCCAATGTGAGTTTACGGATAATGGAATCTTATCTTCTTATGCCAAGGGTGTTCATAATTACTTTGATATTGAACAAATTGAAGAATTTGTTGCTTTTAGGGGTGCTTATGAAATTTCTTCTTTGATTGGAAAGTATGATGCTACTCTTTACAAATTTTAAAGTTTTGCCATACTTAATTATTGCTATGAAAACTATGGTTCCAATGTTTATGTTAAGCCATATATTGACGGCTCCTCCGCTGTCCAAGAGGAGACTAATATTTTGCTAGAAACCGTGGAAGAAGAAATTGCTGAAATTGTGAGCTCACTAGATGAAAAAGATGAGGAGGAGAGCGATCAACAAAAGGAGGAAAAGTAGATTGATCACCCATGGCCACCTTCTAATGAGAGTACATCTTTATCCCATACATTGTTTAATTTCCCTTCGTGCATACCGAAGGATGAATGCTATGATGATTGCTATGATCCTTTTGATTCTTTCGGAATATCCCTTTTTGATGAACTTGATGCTTGCTATACTTATGGACAAGATGCCAACATGAATTATGCTTATGGAGATGAACTTGCTATAGTCCCTTACTAGATCATAATGGCGCATGTTGTTGCGGTCGCCCTTTATATTTGTATAATATATAATGATCATAATATCATAAACATCTGAAAACATGAAATATGAAAGTTAAGTTTACATATTTTTCTCATATTATGCCACTAATAAAAGAGGAGAATTTTATACACAAAAGTAGTAGGATATATGTCAAGACTTCGAGTACTTTCAATTACAGTGCCTCGATGTAGATGGCGCGTGGGTTACATTTGTTCAGGGCTTTAGGCATAAGATCATGAAAATCAACATGCTGGAATGAACCCATTTCACAAGAAGTGATGGGGCAAAGTCGATTTTGTATTGTTCGTGTAACTTTATTTTATTTATCAATCGAGAATTTTTATCCCGCTGCACATACAAATAGCAAAAACCAGATGGTTTAACATGAGGAATCTTTGCTACAGTATGCTGGAATGATTATGTCATTGTCAGGTGACAACTCAAAGCAAATTCTTAATCTGAAAACCACTTAAAATTACATGGTAGATCTCTCGATTCCTGAACCTAAAAAGTAGGATACAAAGATGCACTCCCGCTCTTCTTAAATATAAGGCCTTTTAGAGATTCGAATATAGACTACATACAAAGCAAAATGAGTGAATCTACACTCTAAAACACGTCTATATACATCCGTATGTAGCCTGTATTGAAATTTGTAAAAAGTCTTATATTTAGGAATGGAGGGAGTAGCATGCATGGCAAACGGAACTATTTTTTCCGATTATATGCATCGTTCTTACTTTATCAGACAAATATCTTGAACATTCTCTTTAAACCAAATAGGCATTACACTGAACTCTTTTTATTCAATTTCTTGGGAAAATGAGTTAAAACATGCAAGGATACTTAGTGTTAATTTCACTAGGCAAATAGAAACTGCTCGAATCTACTAAGATCTACATAAGCAGGTCACCTAGCCTTAAAATCCAGCCTTGGAGCAGCAGATATCAGAGTAGAGCGTTCCACCACCCCACGTAGCAGCTATGCAATGGAGATGGCTCAGCGAAGGAGTGGCTCATGCGATTCTACCTCGTCGGTGTCCTTAATGGTTGACTTTGACTAAGATTAAAATCAGTTTGTGCCCACCATCTCCTCATGGTCGAGGTCCAACTTTAGGCGCAGAATGTAGGAGGCCGTACTACACTAACCCTAGCATCCAAGGGACATCCAAGGAAGGACGTCGGTGCCGCGTGCAGCCACCATGGACACCATGGAAGAATGCAACATACCATAGGAGATTGGTAAGATGGGACGCAGTGACGCACCAATAGATCTGCATGGATGGTAGAGGACACGTACGCCGATGCACATCTGCACTAGCAGCTCGCAACTGGGAGGCAGGACGACGGCAACGGGCGCCGCTGTGACTGGGCACGCCGATTAGGGATGGAATTTTTTGAGGGAAGACGGAAGAAGCGTTTTTAGGAATGGATAGACAGGGAACACGCCAAGTTTGTGCACTTTCGAGCGGGCCTCCATTGACCATCGACTAGGACGGCCCAATTAACGATAGCAGGTCCAACACGTTCTACACAGCAGCTGCCCAATCATTGTGGGTCGAGTGGGCCACGTCGGGGACACGTAAGTAATTTCCACATACTATAGTGGGATGGCTCAGTTGATCCAGGACGTTAGTGAAGGAGTTCCGATGGCTCAAGGGTTCTAATCATGGTGGAGGGGTGTAGATGACTGAGTTATACTGCTTAGTAATGTGAAACATGAAATTGTTGCTCTTGCACCCATGCATGATAGTCCTATTATCCTTTTGAATTCTCCCAACTACACTATATCGGAGAAGTTTGCGCTTACTAAGGACTATATTGATGGGTTGCATTCTACTATTGCACATGATGATTTTGATAAATATAATATGCATGTGCTTTCTGCTCCTACTTGCAATTATTATGAGAGAGGAACTACATCTCTGCCTCTCTATGTTTCCAATACGATAAAATTGGAACAAACTGTTTATATTATGCATTGGCCTTTACTTTGTGTGCATGAATTGTTCTTTTATGACATGCCGATGCATAGGAAGAGAGTTAGACCTAGTCATTACATGGTTTATGTTAGTTTGTGCTCACTACTAAAGTGCAAAGCATTGTTAATTAAAATTGGCTTTGCTATACCTTGGGATCGAGGTGGATCCATTACTTGAGCACTATATGCCTAGCTTAATGGCTTTAAAGAAAGCGCTGCTAGGGAGACAACCCAAAATTTTTAGAGAGTCATTTATTTATGTTGAGTGCTTTTAAAAAGTTTAAAAATAAAAAAAATAAAGAGGGGAACCTAAAACTTTTTCAAAAAGAAAGTGAAAGTAAATTGTTAAAATGGGAGCATGCCTTGACCTTTGTTCATGCCCATGGAAACTTTGTGGATATTAATTACAGAAAATCTTCAAAAAAATAATAATTATCCCCTTGTATAAATCCATTGTATTATAAAAATAATGTGCCAAGATTTTCCTTTAGGATGATTAGATTGCTTGTTTGGTTTGTGCGGTGCAAAAATAGAAACTTTAGCTGTAGTGCGTGATTTTACATTTTTTACTAGAAAGTCAAACATTTCTGAAACTATTTGCACAGTACTTCTATACACATTTTTTTTATTTTGTCCTAATTTTTCAGAATTTTTGGAGTTACGTAAGTATGGTTGATATTCAGATTACTACAGACTATCCTGTTTAAGACAGATTCTGTTTTTGATGCGTTGTTTTGCCCGTTTTGATGAGACTATTGATTTTATCGGTGCTATAAGCCATAGATAAGTTATAATACAGTAGCTACAATGCAAAAATAAAAAATGAATGAGTTTTTAACAATACTTAAAATGGTGATTTGTTTTATTATACTAACGGATCTCACGTGGGTTTTGTTAAGGTTTGTGTGATTGAAGTTTTCCAGTTTTGGGTGAGATCACGATGGATGAAGGAATAAGGAGTGGCAAGAGCCTAAGCTTGGGGATGCCTCAGGCACCCCAAGGTAATATTCTAGGACTCCCAAGAAATTAAGCTTGGGGATGCCTTCCGGGGCATCCCCTCTTTCTTCTAACGATCATCGGTAATTTTACTTAGAGCAATATTTTTATTCGTCACATGATATGCATAAATCTTGGAGAGTCGTGTGCTTTTTATTTTTCTTTTAATAATGCACCATGCTGGTATGAGATAGTCCTTCATTGATTTATAGAATGCTCTTTGCACATCACTTATATCTTTTGAGTATGGCTTTGTAGAATGCTTCTTGTGCTTCGCTTATATCATTTGAAGTTTGGATTGGATGTTTCTCTATGCGTAGAAACCGCCATTTGTAGATGCTCTTTTGCTTTACTTATACTTGTTAGAGCATGGGCATATCTTTTGTAGAAAGAATTGAACTCTCTTTCTTCACTTATATCTATTTGGAGAGTTGACAGGAATTGGTCCTTCACATGGTTAGTCATAAAGTCCTACATAAAACTTCTAGATCACTAAATATGATATGTTTGATTCCTTGCAATAGTTTTGCGATATAAAGGTGGTGAGTCATGCTAGTGGGTAATTGTGGATTATAGAAATAATTGTGTTGAAGTTTGTGATTCTGGTAGCATCCACGTATGGTGAACCGTTATGTAACGAAGTCGAAGCATGATTTATTTATGGATTGTCTTCCTTATGAGTGGCGGTCGGGGACGACCGATGGTCTTTTCCTACCAATCTATCCCCCTAGGAGCATGCGTCTAATGCTTTGTTTCGATAGCTTCTAGACTTTTACAATAAGTATGTGACTTCTTTATGACTAATGTTTAGTCCATGGATTATACACACTCTCACCCTTCCATCCTTGCTAGCTTCTTCGGTACCGTGCATTGCCCTTTCTCACCTCGAGAGTTGGTGCAAACTTCGTCGGTGCATCCAAACCCTATGATACGATACGCTCTATCACACATAAGCCTCCTTATATATTCCTCAAAACAGTCACCATACCTACCTATCATGGCCTTTCCATGGCCATTCTGATATATATTGACATGCAACTTCCATCATCATCATATACATGACTTGAGCACTCATTGTCATATTGCTTTGTACGATCGTAAGATAGCTAGCATGATATTTTCATGGCTTGTCCATTTTTATGTCATTTCTACGGTAGATCATTGCACATCCCGGTAAACTGCTGGAGGCATTCATATAGAGTCATATCTTTGTTCTAGTATCGAGTTGTAATATTGAGTTGTAAGTAAAAAAAAGTGTGATGATCATCCTTAATAGAGCATTGTCCCATTGAGGAAAGGATGATGGAGACTATGATTCCTCCCCAAGTCGGGATGAGACTCCGGATTGAAAAAAAACAAAGAGGCCAAAAAAGAGAGGGCCCAAAAAAACAAAAAAATGAGAGAAAAAGAGAGAATGTGAAATGCTACTATCCTTTTACCACACTTGTGCTTCAAAGTAGCACCATGTTCTTCGTAGAGAGAGTCTCCTATGTTGTCACTTTCATATACTAGTGGGAATTTTTCATTATAGAACTTGGCTCGTATATTTCGATGATGGGCTTCCTCAAATGCCCGAGGTCTTCATGAGCAAGCAAGTTGGATGCACACCCACTTAGTTTTCAGTTTGAGCTTTCATACACTTATAACTCTTGTGCATCTGTTGCATGGCAATCCCTACTCCTCGTATTGACATCGACTGATGGGCATCTCCATAGCCCATTAATTTGCCTAGTTGATGTGAAACTTTCTCCCTTTTTGTCTTCTCCACACAACCTCCACCATCATATTCTATTCCACCTATAGTGATATATCCATGGCTCATGCTCATGTATTGCGTGAAAGTTGAAAAAGTTTGAGAACATCAAAAGTATGAAACAATTGCTTGGCTTGTCATCGGGGTTGTGCATGATTTAATACTTTGTGTGATGAAGATGGAGCATAGCTAGACTATATAATTTTGTAGGGATAACTTTCTTTGGCCATGTTATTTTAAGAAGACATGATTGCTTTATTAGTATGCTTGAATTATTGTTGTCTTAATGTCAAATGATAGACTATTGCTTTGAATCTCTCATGTCTTAATATTCATGCCATGATTAGATTATATGATCAAGATTATGATAGGTAGCATTCCACATCACAAATTAACTTTTTTATCATTTACGTACTCGAGGACGAGAAGGAATTAAGCTTGGGGATGCTGATACGTCTCCGCTATATCTATAATTTTTTATTTCTCCATGTCAGTGTTCGACAACTTTTACATACTTTTGGCAACTGTTTATACTAGTTTTGGGACTAACATATTGATCCAGTGTCCAGTGCCAGTTCCTGTTTATTGCATGTTTTTTGTTTCGCAGAAAATCCATATGAAACAAAGTCCAAACACGATAAAAACTTACAAAGATTTTTTTGGAATATATGTGATTTTTGGGAAAAAGAATCAACACAAGACGATGCACGAGGGGCCCACAAGGACAGAGGGCCACCGCAGTCCTTGTGGCCACCCCGTAAGGCGGTTGGTGCCCTTCTTCTGGCGCAAGAAGGTTAATATCCTGATACAAACCGTGTTAGAATTTCATCCCAATCCGAGTTACGAATCTCCGGGAATTTAAGAAACGGTGAAAGGCCATTATCTGGGAGCACAGAAACAGAAGGAAATAGAGAGAGAGAGAGAGGGAGAGAGAGAGAGAGAGAGAGAGAGAGAGAGAGATCCAATCTCGGAGCGGCTCCCGCCCCTCCTCCGCCATTGAAGCCAAGGGCTAGAGGGGAAACCCTTCTCCCATCTAGGGGAGAGGTCAAGGAAGAAGAAGAAGAAGGGGGTTCTCCCCCCCTCTCTCCCTGTGGCGCCGGAACGCCGCCGGGCCATCATCGCAATGACAATCTACACCAACAACTTTTCCGCCATCATCACCAACTCTCTCCCCCTCTATGCAGCGGTGTCACACCCCTTCTTCCCGTTGTAATCTCTACTTGAACATGATGCCCAACGCTATATATTATTTCCCAATGATGTATGGCTATCCTATGTTGTTTGAGTAGATCCGTTTTGTCCTATGGGTTTATTAATGATTGTGATTGGGTTGAGTTGCATGTTTTATTATTGGTGTTGTCCTATGGTGCTCTCTGTATCGCACAAGCGTGAGGGATCCCCTCTATAGGGTTTGCAATATGTTTATTGTTTTCTTATTGTCTGTGTTGTATGAGTGATAGAAACACAAACACGGATAAGTGGCTATGACATATGCGAATAAAGAGGACTTGATACTTTAATGCTATGGTTGGGTTTTACCTTAATGATATTTCATAGTTACGGATGTTTGCTAGAGTTCCAATCATAAGTGAATATGATCCAAGAAAAGAAAGTATGTTAGCTTATGCCTCGCCCTCATATAAAATTGCAATAGTGAATGCCGGTCTAGTCATCGATTTCCTAGCGACAAATAACTTTCTCGTGACAAAAAGCTCTCTACTAAAACTAACTTAGTTGTTTCTTTATCTACAGATCCCCTAGTTTCTACTAAAGCATACTGAACTGTTTCCTAGTGAGTGACTGTGATAGGGGGGTCCGTCCCACACGACCCAGAAACCGTCGGGACTATGCCCTCCTGGCACACACGCTCGGCAAATGAGGTCATGTGCGATGGACGAGCGATCAAATACGACTATACATACAGTTGTGCTAAAAAACCAATTATACATGCCAAATCGTTTCCGGTCGTAAGGACATCCCACCTAGTCAGTCGCCGCTAAACATTTTCGTATGTATGTACATTCCACACAGTGAATCCAAGGAATCCGTTTCTGTTTGTATGTACATCCCACACAGTTAATCCAAGAAGTACGTTTTTGTTCGTATATACATCCCACATAGTCATTCCAGGGAAAATGTTTCAATTCACAGGTACATCACACACAATTTTCCCCAGTAAATTGTTTGTGATCGCGTTGCCATTGCACACGATATTAACAATTTTATCATTTGCATTGTTGAATGCATCACACAGGGTGCGTAGAAGAAACTGTGTTGCAAAGGCTGTCCAACACACACTTTTTATGTCGTAAATGTTTGCGAAAGGTGGCCTAACGCAAAAAAAAATTCAAGAGGGTGTCATGTGTGATTGTTCATTGATCTAACATGGTTTATTCCTAGAAACTATGTGTGTTGCCTGAGGCCATCGCCCATGGTGTTTTCTCAATAGCCGTTTGCAATAGAAAAACCCAATTAGGAGGCTAATCGCCCTATTATTGATAATCCATTTATTACTCTAATTAACATGCCATATTAAGCACAAAATTTATTTCATTTCCATATTAAGGAAGTAGTATTTCATAATTGAAATACATTAGAGTACACCATCATATAGCTTCAGCACTCAGCTACCCATTACACAACTACACCAGCACCAAATTTCACATGCAACATCTATAACCTTTTGAAATCAGCATCATAGATGGTATATGGACAAGTGAATCTCATATGGAAAACTACTAAAGCGGAAGGCAAATTGTCGGTGCAACATACCCTGGGTCTGTTGACCAACCGTGCAGAGGCACAAGATCAAGATTGAAGCACGAGCTTAAGTCATAGATTGGAAAACCAAGAGAATCGAAGAACCAACATGCAACTCAGATGGACCAAGAATTGAGCCCGAGGAGCCTAGCAAGGGGCGAGGCCACCACCCAAAGCAAGCAACTAAGCCCCCCTGTCAGAGCCTACCGGGGTCCGCGGGGGCAGAACCGCCCCACCTACCGCTCAAAGCACGACCCACGTCATCAATCAGTGCGGTGTCAAGCCGCAAGGTGATTAAGTGGCGGCCATTCGCCACATCGCAGCCATTTCCTACAAACAAACCTACAGATGGCACCCATCCTGCGACGTGTCAAGAGAGCAAGAGTGAAGCTGGCGAGATACCCCGGTGGCCTTGCTGGGGTCCTAGTAATGTGACACTACATGGTGCATTTAATGCACCCTGTCAGCCCGTCGAGTTAGGTATGATAACACTATTTGCTATCATATCAGTGGATAATGACCACTTTGACACTGTGGTGACCCCTTAATCTATAAAAGGAGGCCCATGGCACTTGTAGGAGGTGTTAGAAGGTTGAAAAGTTGACAACCTCAAGCCACCACATACACGTAGTCGCCTCGGGCTAACCTTGCCGGGCAAGTGTACTACGCACCACCACATCCAGTCTTCCATCAATCATTTAAAGTAGGAGTAGGGTCTTACGCCTCCCGGTGGCCCGAACCTGGGTAAATTGATTGTGTGCTCTCTGCCATGCGGTCGTACGCTGGTCTACTCTTTGTGCAACGCGTCATCCCCCCACCGAACCAACTAGGGGCCGCCCGGTCCCATAGGTGGCCGCGGAAATCCCGCGACACGAATATTGAGCCTTCACTGATGTCGAAGGTCTTTCCAACTTTAGGCCAGTGCGTGTGGATAATTGGCTGCCCATCCTTGGTCCTCTTTAGGAACACTTCAATATTGAACCATGCGTGTTGTATGAAAACCTTCCTCGCCTCCTAACCATACAGGTGGTTTGAGAGGTAATCATTAGTGAACTGCTTTCGAAAGGCCTGAAAACAAGGATATGCATAAATATCTTCTCCAGATTTGAAATGGCGCAAAAGAATTAAAAAGACAAGGTATAAAAGTTAGTTCCATCCCTTAGTGACCTGATGTCTTGTTCATTGTGCAGACAAAGATCTTGTTGTTTTTTGTCGCTAATTTCTTTATCGTAACAATCTTTCAGACACACACAGACACACACTTCGTGTTGCTGGGAGGGGAATCCTAGCTATGAACGCATGTCCCCAAATAGATAGGTCTGACATCTCACCGCACCATAACACAAAACCGAAAGGAGTACATCAACCCCCGCTCCCCCTTTGCTTCCGATCAAATGTGGACCATATGCGGGCCGATAGATTTGTTCTTCTGGCGTTAGGTTGGTGAGACCACTTACCGACCACACCTGTGGGTGGCCCGATGTGTGTGTGTGTGTGTGTATGCGTGCGTGTGTGTGTGAAACGATGTGCTATATTATTTAAATAACCAAATCACAAATTTGATGTGGCACATGTGCATCGCAAATTAACCGGACATCCCCGACCCCATGGAGGGTCATCTAGTATGAAGTAGTAATGTGCCCCGCCCCCACACACTTTGAATCAGTCGGAGGGGGTATCTCACAAAGGCTTATCGTAAGACTGACCAAGAAAAATCACCACGTTGGTCGTATAACCTCTCTTGTTTGTGGGGTCAAAGTCATGGACTGACGTTCCGCACACGGCCCCACAAAATAGGCTAGCTTGTCACCGATAACCACGCGAGGGAGTGCCTGAAGACAACCATTGCGTGCAGATGGCACAAACATATGTATGAAGTGTCATGTAGTGTTTCAGTATACCCAATGCACAACTTTGATTCATGTGTATGCGAGCCCTCGAACTTAGGTCTCGAATCTCACCATGATCGGCGTACGACTATACGGTAACGCGAACCAAGAGGAGAAGAATCCACCCTGGTAACCTCTCTCGTGTTGTTAGTCGAAGTGATGGAGACGTCCACATGGGCCCACGAATATATAGGCCGTCGATGATAAACAAGCGAGGGAGAGTGTCCAAAGACAACCACTTTCATGTATGTGCCCCAAACATATGTATGGACATGTGTGATGCATGCATATATGTTTGAATACCATAAGCACACAATTTTCATGTGGTGCATGCATGCGTCGAAAAACGCACAGTCCCCACACAGATCTGGTTCATGATGCGTCACGTGCTTGCGCCCCCCCACTTCAACCCGGTGGGAGGGATTCGTGCGTACACATGCGCGCGAAGTATAGTTGCATGTACCAAACCGTATAAGACGAACCAAAATTTAATCCCCTCCTAATTATAAGTCAAATTAACATCTACCGTTGTCGGTCGAAGTGGTTGACCAAGCGGGCACACATAGATGGACGAAGCTTCTCGCCGATAACCCCGTGAGTGAGTGCTAGAGGACAACCGCCATCGCTTGCTTGTGGGCGAAACATGGAGATATGTGGTTGTGATGTTTGAATACCAAATATATATATGCAGAGCTTTGATGTGGCACCTGCCTTGGAAACCTTTATGTCCCCACATGAACAGAGGTTCATGACACATAGTATAAATATGTTGCTCCCTCCCCTCTTCGACGTGTAATATATACTCCTACGTACGTGCCATAACATGACCCGAAAATAATCCTCCTTGTTCATCAAATGACCTTTCTTTTTGTGTCATATATTAGATAGACGACGACCTCGCAGGCCCATGGTGGGAAGAGTCGCAGGAGAATGAGTGACAACCATCGTCTACGCGTGGTCCAATGTGTTGGTGATGTTTTTAATACCCAATATGCACAACTTGTTTGCGGAACCTGCCTCGGAAACCGAAAAGTCACCACAGAGAGTGAGATCGATTCATGATGTGTGTGTAGTATATATGTGATGTCCCGGCCCCCTCGTCCCCTCTTCGACACATACTATATACTCCTACCGCAACACAACCCAAAAAGGGACCTCCTTGCTGGGTCAAAGTGATGTAGGACAACCTCGCGGGCCCACGGATGGAAGCATCGCACTCGAGTGGGTGTCCTATATGACGCATAGTATTGCCCCCGGCCACCTTATTGGTCAAATTAACCTCTCTCATCGCATGTCATAGTGCTGGACGACAACCTCGTGGGCCCATGCGAGTGAGTGTCCTAGGACCACCGTGTACAAGTGGCCCAAATATGCATGTCAATCTTTTTCTGCAGCGAACATGTGACCAAAGGAGTTTAGTGTTAAAAATTGAAAAAAATAGATAGCATATTTCCGCTTTTTATACATTGATTGATTTCCCAGGGATTTAAATGTGCAAAAATAAAATTTGATCTACATGAGACCGGTGATAGTGCATGAAAATGGAATGCAAAATCATAGGTGTACATGTCCCTGGGTGCATGTTTAGTCCCCATGCAAGAAATTTCTAACATCTAGAATCTTGATGTGAAAATCCAATAAATCCAAAACTAAGTTGAAATTCCTGAAACTTATCATGGTGTCATATGGATACCAAATAGACTATGATATTTTTTTGAAATTTGAGACAAGTTTTGATATAATCTTCTTACATATAGGAAATTATAAATAATTATCAACCAATATCATAAGTGTCGTGCAATAACGTGGCAAAATTAATCATCAAAAAGGAAAATCAATATAATACATGTCGGGCACGCGTCCCGTGTGTCGTACGAGCATGCATGAGCTGACGAGACGCATGCTAGTAGACAGACCGGGAGGCCGGGGCATGCCCGTGTTCGCTAGCACTCACCATGGGGCATGCTAGTGGCTGTGTGACATGACGATAGGCGTGCCAGCAGTCCGCCGCACAGGCTCACCGGGAGGCGAGCCAGCCCTTCGACCACCGCCCACCTCACTCCCACTGCTCCATATTAACGGCACGCGTGACCCGCTGGTCATAATAGGCGGCCGCACACCCTGTCCACAGTTGTCACTGCTGCATGGCGTGTGTTAGGATTTTGCCGAAGCGCACCATCGGTGGGAGTGTCACACCCAGTGTTTCACTACTAAGGAAAATCCTAGTAGTAGCGCTTGAAATATGCATAGCAGTAGCGTTGGGTCCAGCGCTACTGCTATCGTGCTACAGCTAAGTTGTAGCAGTAGTGCTGGTATGGGCAGTGCTACTGGTAAGTATGGTTCGCAGTAGTACCGCCCTGACCAGTGCTACTGCTACTACTTAACTGTAGTGCTTGTACAAATGAAGCGCTGATGCTAATCCAGCGCTGCTAGTAGATCATTTCCAGTGCTACTGCTAGTATTCATGCTTTCACAGATTTACACCCCCTCTGATGTATTTCTAGTCTCATCATACCATCATCATCATTCAACACAAATATCATCACATCTCGAAAATAGTGATACACAAGTGCGATCATGTCATGTCTCGAATAAGTGCAACTACATGGTCATGGCACACACACAAGTTTCATCATCTCTATATAAACCATGATGTCGAAGAGAAGAGCGATCAACATGAGCCAAAGCGCGACTATGTAGTACCAGCGGTCCCGCCCCTGCTCATGCTGGAGTGTCCACCTCAAGTAACTATTATCCGCTTCGGCTCTGCTGTTGAACCCTCTGTGGCTAGCACCCGTGTACATGTACACAAAGGCCTGAGCGGCTGACCAGTGGTCGTAGACTCCTGGAACCCTCCCAATGTACACGACGTAGTAGTCCTTCGCCATCTCTAATCTATGTACCTGCATCGTGAGTTGATGAATTGAACGATAATATCCAACATAATGTACTTAAGAAAACAAAGAGGCATAATTAGCAAAATACAAGAAACCAATAGTAAACATAAATGACGAAGTTCCTCATACCCACACTGATTAACTAGAGTGATCTACTCTAGTTCAGGACCATGGTTTAGTTACATCACATAGTTTCACAGTGCATAAATTCAAAGTTTTGCCATAGAAAGGCAGTAGTGACACATTGTCATCGACAATCAGTACTCCATGTCGGTTATCCCATATTCATATGCAAGGAGGAAGTACCCGAGCTTCTTCGAAGGATTCAGGTCCAGGCGCTGAGCGAGTAGCAGTGCTCGAACATCTTCCCGTGTGATTGGCCCATTGTAGAATATCCCTATTGGTTCGAGGCCCTGCTTCATGATCACTTGGGCAAGTTCACATTGTACGTGACAAAACTCAGCTCTGATTCGATGATCTGGTGTCTTTCCTATGCTTGTGGCCCAGCTAACAATCTTGGCATCATTGGTAGTAGCTCACATGCAAAGGCGTTGATTATCCCTTCTGTACTCGAGCAGGTGATAAATGAGGTAGAATCCATCAACCATACTGGTGTGTGGTTGCTGGATGTAGCAGAAGACGGTCTTATGACTGAAAGCCAGCCCGTGATTCATGTACTTTCTCACCTTGATGTATCCACCAGACAGCCTGAAGGTTAACATGGCACTATCGACAACACTCTTTATGTGCTTGTAATCCTTTTTCTTGAGGTTCTTCGGTGAGTCCATGTACATTCCTTGGGAGTATTCCGGCTATAGAACGATGAGGACGACGCCCCCCCCCCCCCCCCGCTGCACAAATTAAGTACACCTCAAATTAGCCTCCATGGTTGCAAAGGAATGAATAACAATTATGAAAGGATATGTGCGGATAACTTACATGGGAGGATAAGGCAAGAGAATCGCTTCCTTGTCCTTATTAGCGATCATGAAGTCGCCGACGTACTTGCTCACATTGTCATGGTGCTCTTTGCAAGCTGCCAAGAAGCTCTCGTGCATATAGAACAGGTCCGCGACACAGATATATTGTATATTCTCCATCCTGATGAAGTAGTTGACATACAGCGGGTATCCTGGTTTTTCTGAGATGAGAAGGCTTTTCTCTTTGGCCAGCACATCTTCATGGAGTCTCTTTAGATCATTGTTCAGTATGTGCTATAGTGCTTTGGCAGGTAGGATTGGTTCGCCGAAGACTTGGAAACGTTTGCACCTTCGATAGGTATTCTGTCTACCTCCCGGGGCTTCAGAGGCGGCTGGCTACTTGAAGCAGCTCGGGCGCCTTTAGGGCCTTTCCTGTCTGGCCTCGTCCTTTGCTTCTTGGTGGGTGGCGGTTGTGATCCCAGCATAACTTCCCTAACCACCAGCCCCAGTGTCGTCGGGCTAATCAATGGATGGCCCTCGGGGGGTTGCTGGGTACATGCGGCCTCTAGAGGCGTGTGCTGCGAGGATCGCTTGAAGAGGGACTTTTTGCATTCCGCCTTAGGATGTTCCGGCTCCGGCAAATCGGGAAGCAGCAAGTCATCATATCCACGCTCTTAGCCTGATGCTTCGTCGTCCTGAGCCATCAATCCTCCATCATCATAGGAGGTATTGAAATGCTTGTCTTGGTCATCATCATCAACAACATTTTCTTCTTCAACAACGGGGGCGACATGATCTGGCACTAATGGAGGCTCTCCCTCACGTCGTCCGCTATCACCCACCACGACAGGTGCAGGTAATTTGGTAGGTGTGGTGGTTTTCATACCTTCTCAAGAAAGTGGCGTTGCCGTGATACTGGGCGCCTCGAGCAAAGAAGAGACTTCGGCCAAGGCAAGAACCAGGTCTTGCATGCGCCAATCATCGTAGGGGTCTCGTCGTCATCGACTAGTACAGGAGGAGGCAAATCCTCGAAGCCCGCTAAGACACTAGCCACATTAACCTTGAAGATGCCATTGGGCATATCTCGGTTGTGGAACATGCGGTCCTTCGGCTTCACGGTCATTGCCTTTCCCACGACCACCATCTGGCCCTTGATGTTGTAGAGTAGGGTGCACGGGGTGTCGTCGGCCTACGAAGGAGACATGTTTGCGATGTCAAACATCCAAAAGGCAACTAAAATGGAAGACTATAGACATGCTGGTGAAAAGGGTATGACGCATAATTACGGTGAGGGCGTCGAGCTCAGCCAGTGATGAATGCCCGCCGAGCATGCAAGAGATAGAGGTCGGGCTGCTATGGACAAGAGCGGGACCTTTTGCGGTTGCTTGAGCAGGTGCTGGTGTCGTGATTTTCGCCGAATTGACCCCGACAAAGTTGGGAAGGGGAATGCCCTTCGGCCGTGCATTTGGATTGTTCTTCGACCAATCGAAAATTGCCGGAATCAAGCATTGCACCACGTCAGTAACCGCTACATTAACTAGCCTGACCAACTCTTCTTTGGTCTCGGCTTTGGTCTTATTGAGCGCACTCGCGACCTTCTCGTTGATGGTCTGCTGATTTACGACCAACCGTCTCTTCCTTATTTCCTCTGGCTCGTTGCGGTAGCACGTCTTCCACGAGGTTCCATCTCCGACGCCGTGCACACGTCCATAGGACGGCGACATGTCCACCGGGACCTTTTTCAGTATGTTTAGGGCCCGGTTGAATGGGGTGTCCTAGTTGGGCCTCACCGACAATTTCGACGACTCGTCGCTTTCGGTTGCCTTTTGTGGCGCTCTTTCTGCAAAAGGAACATGGATGGTTTACTAATGTGACAAAACTTAAAGTTGAATTGATTGGAAGCTAATATTATAATGTGGTAATATAAAAATTACGAGAAGTATCATGAACTCCCTCGTGTTCAGGTCCGTGTAAAAGTTCTTTTGACTTTGTCCCACTTGTACCGGGCCCTGATCCTGTCATGCTCCAGCGGGTCAGTGAATCCACAAAGGGGTCTGGGATTCCGTGAATTTCATGTTTGGCATCCTCCTTGGACCATACGTGCCTCTTACCCTTGTAACCACGGCTTTCGAGGTGGTAGGGAGGCATGTTCCTGGCGTGAAGCATCTTCATTTTCTCCGACTTTGCCTTGACTTCTTCTTTACCGCAATTCTCCTTTAATTTTTCAAAGTCCTCTTCCGTTATTGATGGATTATCAGCATGAATCTTGGACCACAATTCATTCTTCGCAATCACTTTTTTCACCCGAACTTTCCAGGAGGACAATCCATTAGTGAACGTCACCATCACCCTATCTTTTATCTTCATCATGGCGACATCGTCCCACGGATCTTTATATTTGACTTCATCCCGGCCGGGGAACAAGAACCTATTGTGCAACTTCTTTAGGAGCATGTGCTCCATATGTGGTATGAGCTTCAACCTCTCATCATTGATGTTGACGGTTTCCCTGAGGATGCATCCAAGTTGATTGCCCCATCAAAAGCACGCTTCCTCCAGCGTCGTTGGCTCTAACTTCTTGAGGTGCATCTTCCTGACCACAAATTGTCCGATGCCAAGTTCGTTTGGTCTTCGTATCCTCTTCTTCTTCGGTGCTTTAACGGCTACGACAGCATCGTTGCCGGTCTCAGGGGTGGTGTCGTTGCCGGTGCTAGTGCTAGTGCCGGTGTCGGGGTCGGTGTCGAGGTTGGTGCCACTGCTGCCACCATGCAACCCCATCTGGTGTTCGTCCAGGTAATCGAAATACTGATTTGCTGCATCGATGGGGTCTGCAAGGCGAGCAGAACCCACGACTTTGGCGTCGGTAGACATGTCTCCTATTCAACAATTATAAATTAAATATATAATGAAGAGAAAAGGGGGCCTATATTTGATCGAAATGTTGATTCATTCCCCTTCCGGCAAATCCCGAGTACTCCATATGTCCTAGTTTCCAGCACAAGTCATGCCGAAAATCACGGAAATTTTCAGCACAAACTTTGCTAAAAAGTAGACATATGGAGAGCCCGAAATATGCCAGAACGGAAATGAATCAACATTTTGGCAAAACATAGGCCACTCAGATATTTTTCGACAATGTCACAAGTTCATATAACAGATTTGATGCTATCTCAAGAGAACATGGAAACATCATATGACAGATTTCCAGGACTTCTCAAATTAGCCAAGTGTTAAAAACAACAACATTGTATAGGCTATATGCTCCTAAAACATCATCTAGGGTTTTATTTGCTACTATTTTTTCCTAAATGATCTCTCTCTCTCTCTCTGCCACTAACCCTATTTAATTAGCTATAACATTAGCTAATGCCCTAAACAAATTTGCCCTAGCTAAATTTGCTCATTTGCTAAAAAGATGGCCCTAGCTATATTTGCTATTGCCCTAATTAGCTAATGTTTTTCATAAAATTTTGCTACTATTTTTTGATAGCTAATTTATATACCTACAAAAACTAATTAGCTATCTTTTTTATAAATTTTAGATACTGTTTTTCATACCTACAAAAACCAATTTTCTACTGTTTTTATTTATAGGTATTTTATATACCCTAAACTAAATTTCCCTAAACAAAATTGCCCTAAACTAAATTGTAGTATACTAAATTTCCTAAACTAAATTGCCCTAAACTAAATCTCCCTAAACTAAATTGCACTAAACTAAATTTGCTAAATTTCCCTAAACTAAATCGCTCTCTCTCTGCTACATCTCCTAGCTAGGGTTCATACATCCAACACTTAGCTAAGCTAAATTCAAATTAGACAGAGAGCAGAGAGCAGAGAGAGAGGGAGAGGAGGGCAGGGGACAGGAGAGTGAGAGGCTTACGGGGTGATGGAGAGGGCGGTGGTGTCGAGGTCGAGGGCAGCGACGGCTAGGTCGAGGGCGAGCATAGGGGCGATGGCTGGCGAGGTCGAGGGCAGGCGCAGGGGCGACGGCAGGGAAGTCGAGGGCGTCGACAGCGGGCGCATGGGCGAGGTGGAGATGGGGGGAATAAGACTTGTTGAAATTTTGAGACTGCGCGGTGCGGGGGGGGGGGGTTAACTCACAATAGCGGTAGGGCTTGTTAGCAAACAAGCGCTATAGCTGCGCTGGTCCTAAACTAGTGCTACTGCTAACTGTTTCAATTTTTATTTTTAAAATTCTAAGATACTTAGCTATACCTCCGGTCCACAGACAAGCGCTACTGCTATTTTTCTTTTTATTATTTTCCTTTTCTAGTTTTTAGTTTTCTTGTCTTTTATTATTTTCCTTTTCTTTTCTGTTTACTTTTATTTTTCTTTTGTATTGCTTTCTCCCTTTTATTTTTTTTGTTTTTCTCCCGACAACGGTGTCTCCCTCTCTCCCACACTGCGCAAATATCACCGGAACCATGCATGTGGTGGTAACATATCAGTTGACCGATAACGGTTACTTAAGTGCGTACACAAAATAGATACATATATATAAATGATGGTTTCTGATCAGCTGCATCGACGACGTTTCACATTGAGCTTCTTCCCTTTCTTTTTCGTTGCTGAGTAATTAATCCCCTCCATATGACTTTTCCGTAACCATGGAGTACAATTTTCTTAGGTAATGTAGTATTGATTCTTCTTTTCACATATCCTTCAACTCATCGTCATCTTCCCTCATCGGGTTGCCGTATTGGTCGTAGTCTTCCTCGTTGGCGAATCCATCCATTTTGATGATGCTCCTGTTGGATCTCCTCACGACAACATGGCTTGGATTGGTCGGGTCGGTTATGAAGAAGCATTGTGTCATGTGCTTAGCATGTACACATGGCTCTTTTTTGGCGATGACATTAACGTTCACTGGAGTGCTCTTCGCGTCGGGTATGGACATGGTGGTGAAATACTTGTTTTCTATTACCACGTCCTTGGCCCATCTGACAAGAACATCGTCACATCGTGCATTCTAGCATAGTCAAGCTCCCAGTTGCAGAGACCAGTAAGCGTGTCATGTACATGCTTCTCCATTATCCCTCTAATGGCAACCAGGAGTATCTGCATTGTCATCACATGATAGTCATGAGACTTCTTCCCGCTGAACCTTTTCTTCTTGGGGTCTAGAAATCAACTTATCTTCCTACAGTAACCGGAATTGACTTTGATTCCCATAAGGAACTTGATGAATTGGTCGATCTCCTTCGCACTTAAGGTGAAGCAAGAATGGGGGCAATAATTCTCCTCCTTCTTGTTGACTTTTCTGCCCCTTTCCCCTCCCCCATCTCCATCTCTGTCTCCTCTGTCAGCTTTTCACAGTGGAGATCTTTCCTGGTCTTCAAATATTCCAAGTCATTCCTTGCCTTTGGCCCATCCTTGGTCTTCTCCGGCATTTTCATTAGTGTGCCAAGCAAGCTCTCGAGGACATTCTTAGTGATATGCATTTGATCAAGGCAATGAGGCGTGTCGTGATTGGGCCAGTACTCCAAGTCCCATAAAACATACCTCGTTTTCCATACCTTCAGCAGCGGCTCCAATGCCTTTTTGATATTTCCCGACGCGGGGCATTGTTCCCAGTTTCTCAACAACTCATCGATTTCGGTGCCGCTCCTGTTACATGGAGGTCCTCGATGCTCATCCAACCCATTGAATAGATCTCCACACTTTCTCCATGGGTCATTCTTCTCGAGCCATCTACGATGCCCCATGTACACGATTTTCCCGAACCCGCCATCTTTCGTTGGCATAAGCTGCTGAGACGTTGTATCATCCATGCACCTCATGCATCCGCAGTATCCGTGGAACACCTGGCCTGAGGTGTACCCATAACCGAGATAGTCATGCACCGTCGCCATCAGCGCGGCTCTCATATGGAAATACTCTCCTTTGCTGGCGTCTCTTGTCCATGCTAGTGTTTTCCATAACTTGTCTAGCTCCTCATGCAGAAGCCTCATATACAGGTTAATACTATTTCCCAGTTGTTTCGGCCCTTGAATTAGCATGCTCATGTGTATGTACTTTGTCTTCATGCACTTCCATGGGGGGAGGTTGTACATCCATACAAACACGACCACGTGTTGTGGTTGGTCTTCTGGTTTCCAAACGGATTCATGCCATCGGTTCTTGTACCAAGCACGATATTCCTTGGATCCTCTGCAACAAATTCATATCCGGCGTTGAATGCTCTCCATTGGCTACCATCTACAAGGTGTCTCAGCTTTGGATCATCTCCATCGTCGGGCTTCTTCCTCTCCGCGTGCCAGCGCATGAGCTTTGCTTCCTTAGGATCTACGAAATACTGCTGCAGATAGGGAGTGATCGGAATGTACCATAAAACTTTCCGAGGAGCTCTCTTTCCTGCCTTCTTGTATGGAGAAGCATTGCACACTGGACAGCTAGTTTTTTTCGTGTGCTCCCCCCGATAAATGATGCAATCGTTGATGCTTGTGTGGTACCTATTATGCGGAAAATCAAAAGGGCAAACAATTTTCTTGGCCTCCTCAACACTAGTAGGACACAGGTTCCCCGCGGGAAGAACTTTATTATGTAGATACTTCAAATTCTCATCAAGGCTTTTGTCTGTCCATTTGTTTTTGGCCTTCGTCTTTAGAAGTTCGAATGTGAAACTCAATCGAGTCACCTCCGGATCGCTACCGTCAAACAATGGAGACTTCGAGTCTACTTCAAGTTGCGCCAGCTTTGCCTCCTCTCTAGAAGCAGCTCTCTCACTAGTCATACTCTTGCGAACAAGGTCTCGAACATGAGGGTCCTGCATGACTGCACTTAGTAGCGTCGAAGACTGCGGCGTGACCTCTACCTCTTCTCCGCCATGTCTGGACACTTCTTCGCCATGTTCGGAATCTTCTCTACCGCCATCATTTCCAGACTCTTCCCCGCCGCCATGTCCAACACCATCGTCTTAGTGTCGATCATTCATCTCTTTGTCTAGCCTCGCCACCATGTCGTTATTCCCTGCCATGTGGACGTCCTCATCATCGTCATCTTCTTCACTTACCCACTGAGTATAGCCATCCATGAAACCATTCATTAGTAGGTGCGCCTTCAAAGTTCCACGATCAAAAGGATCCAAAAGGACTCCTTCTTTGCATCTTGCACATGGACATCTAATCCTAGTCTGATTATTTGCATACATGTCCATCACCGCGGATTGCATGTACCGCTCCACGTTCCGTCCACTCACCTTCATGACCAACTTCATGGTATAACAAGCAAAAGGGTTATAAAATAAATAATGCATGCTTCAAAGTCATATAAAATTTTGGCACGACTTGCCTAAAAATAGGACATATTGAGTTTGCTCAAAATTCATGGAAACGTAAATAAATCGACATTTCGGCAAAACATAAGCAATTCAACGGCATGTCACTTGCACAAATCTCTCCATATATATATATATATATATATATATATATATATATATATATATATCCCAAACACACATATTGTCATTCACACACATATTCCCATTCTTGAAATGAACAACTTTTTACTCACCTATATATCTCCCGAGAGAGACCGATCAAGAGCACGCGGTTAATTAAATGATATGAGAGACCGATCGAGAGAGCACGTGGATGGCTAAATAGCTATCTAGATCTAGTTGTTGGGGAGGAGAGGTGAATCTAGCTAGGTAACTAATGGAGAGGGAGTTATGGTGGAGGGGGCATTAAGGGGGAGAGAAGAGAGGTAGGAGAAAGAGAGAGAGATGTGAGAGAGGCCATTTATGGAGGAGGGTGCCATTAATGAGGAGATAAGTGAGGTAGGAGGAAGAGAGGAGAAGAGCAACAATGGTGGAGAGTGAAGAGGGGAAAAGGAGGGGGAGAGAGGGCAAAGTGGGGGAGAGGAGGGGGAGGGGTGAAAAGGTGGCACCAGCCGCAACTAATAGTAGCGCTGCTTAATAAAATGCGTTGTTGCTATGGGACTTAATAGTAGCGCTCTCCAGGAAAAGCACTACTACTAAGTGGGGCCCATTAGAAATAGCACAGTAGTAAAATAAAGTGCTACTACTAAACTTTTAGTAGTAGTGCTTGATTCTGTACAACGCTACAAATCCATCTACCGTTGGTGGCCTCGTCTGGTCCCACATAGTAGTAGCGCATTTTTGTTTTCCAGCGCAACTACTATAGACTTACTAGTAGCGCCTGCCAGGAAAAGCGCTACTGCTAACTAGCAGCAGCGGTTACTATTTTACAGTGCTACTACTAAGCTACTATGTATAAGCATTTTCCTAGTAGTTTTTTGTAACATGTCTCTTGCATTATTAAAGCATGGAAATTTTGGTCCAACAAAAACTTTTGCATTATCTAGCTTTTTATTTGATTTGAATTTTTGTTTATGGTTTCAAGTGCCCAAGAATGTAATGTCATAGCTTCACCACATGTGCTTCATCTTCTTGACCCAAGGTTTTTTCCACCGATCATGCCATGTGTACAGGACATAATAGAATTTTGTTAGAAAACTATTTTGGCCAAAAAGAATTTTCTAAATTAGGTTTTCCAAAAACAACTGAATTAAGGACTGCACTGCAAGAACTTAATTAAGGGCAGTAAAAATCTTCAGAAGATATATTTTACTCCTATTAGATATAACACCCCCACAAGCCACAAAAATATAATTTTAGAAGTCATTTTGATATTTTATTTAAAGGCTTTTTATTAAGGCAAGAAATGGTCTTTAATAGGTTAAAATTATTTTAAGGATTCAAAAATATTTGAGGAAATTTAGGGAAACTCAATGGACATATATTGCCATATATATGAGTTTCAACACATGGGCATGATCAAAATATTGGGCAAAACCCTCCAAAACCATTTCTGTCCATTTCAAAATATTGGGCAAAACCCTCCAAAACCATTATAGCAAGTCACATATGCATAATGTGATGGTCTTGCAAAGTTTCATCTTAATCAAAATCATTTTGGTTCACAAAAGTGCCCCAAAACCCTCTCTATCCAGATCCAAGTTTGAACAAATCTACACTACCAACTTTCTCCATTTCATCCCAAACTTTATGGACATGCTCATGTACCAAAATAATGACACTACACAAAGTGGTGCATCAAGGAGAAGAGTTTAGCTTAGCAAGATCTAAGCAAGCCCATTTCTGTTGATTTCTAGGGTTTACAAAAGTTGCATTGGGAACTTTGCCCAAATCGACTCAAACTTGGTGGAACACCTTATTTCGGCATGCCATTTGACCCTATAAAGTATCATGCCAAGAGGAATTCATCTACTTGCCCAAACCAACATCAAACACCTTCTGCCAATTTTCCAAAAGCATCACTTTGACCTCTTCCACTAATCTCCATGGGCTCAAAATTTTACCACATCCCCTCCTAGTCCTCTTCTACCTCCAGTAACTCTCCCATGGCCATTGCTCAATGATTGAGGGGTAAAACACCCCCATTTACCTCCCTGGACAGCAGCTCCTCTCTCTTCCTCACCTCCCTCCTCACTCTAGTGGCTCTCTAGATCATGCAAAGCTCCTCCCCACATTTTTACTCCTCCCTATAGCTTCTCCAGACACGAGTGGGCATGCCATTCTCTCTTAAACAATGCCATGCCAGCCAATTGCACGGTCCCGAGCACGCTATAGTGCGGCCAGGCACCGTAGCCGCCCTCTGACAGGCACCTCCAGCCACCTCGGACCTCCCAGTGCGCCCGACGAGGTTCCTCGACGTCCATGACACGCTACACCTCTATCCCCCTCCTCCTTCTGCCTCCTGCTTCCCTGCTCGCACGCGCGCCGCCGCTTCTGCTCACCATCGTCTGCACGGTACAAGCCTCCCCTGTCGCTCCTCTGCCTCGGTCTAGAACCGCCACAGCTCACTGATCATTTCCCCCTCTGTTCCCCGCTTCTTTTGCAGCCACAAATGGCCAGAACCGTCGACCCCCAATGCTCCTCCACCACGTGACCTCGTCACCGGCGAACCAGGCCACTCCGGCAACGGCGACCACCACCACCCGAACAGCGACTCGACGTTGATTCCAGCCGTGCCATCGCCCGACCTTGCCATGCCCTACATCGCTGCCGGTGATCTCGCCCGCCCTACGTTAGAGATGACAGGCGGGCCCCACCTATCATCCTCACCTCTCCCTTCCCCCCCCCTCTCTCTCTCTCGTAGACGCCCGGGCCCTGCCCGTCAGGATTAAACCTGGCGCGCGCCGCTCTGGATCGCCAGGGCCGATTTTCTTCTGGGCCTGTTGCGCTGCAGCTATTCTGGCCTAGTAGCACAATGCTCTTTTTCTTTTTTCTTTTCTGTATGTTTTCAAAATATTCCATAGGATTAAATAAATGTCAAAATGCAATAATTCCAACTCCTAAATTCTTGTAATAATCCCACCTATTTAATGGTGTAGCCTCCATGCAAGTACATTACACTTATCTGTACTGTTCAAATTTCAATTCAAATTTGAGCAATTAAATCTCTCTTTGAAAATCCATTACTCTGTTCCATTAGCTACAAATCCAAAACTAGGAATTTTACCCTTCTTAGTTTTCACCCTAGTATTTCACAAAAATAAGTTGACATTTTTTGAGCAATTTGGTTTTTCTGTTTTACTATTGCCTTATTTTTTTTCCCGATGTTTCTTTTGCGATGAATAGATCCTGTATTTGACGAAATTGTTGGAGAAGAGGAAGGAGAAGGACTTGAAGACTTTGAAGACCAAGCCAACCAAGGCAAGCAACCCTTTGACCATGTTTAAGAAATCCTTTATATGCACGTCATATAGCACCTTATTATCAATGCATCGAGATTGTGTTGAGTTGGTGACCACTTTGGTTGGTTGCCTTTGTTACTTTCCTATTGAAACTTGCATCAAGCATGACCTTTCCTTCCTATGGGGGTTATGCGTGTGGGAGTAGATAGGATGCTAAAGTAGTGGCTACGCAAATGGCTCTGTTACATGCATGGTGATGAAAACAAAGCATTTTCAAAAGACTTTTTGAAAACCCCGCCAGGTGCCACTTATGCCCGAGGGAGATGTTGAGGCGAGTAACCACTTGATAACGAAGTGGTGTACCGAGGCAAGTGAGTGTGTTGTTTTCAAAAATGGATTGATTTAAGTTGCGACCGTTACTCGCACCTTACATGTATAACCACTCTACCCCTTATGGGATGGGGCATTATTGATTACCTAGGCCGATACTAGCATGGTGCCCACATTACTAGTGACGGGGTGACATGAGTTCATTCTCGGGATGGGGTCGTGCTTGGATAGGCGTCCATGACTATTTTCACAAGGCACCGGACACACCGTTGGTCCCTGCGTGTATGTGTGATAATGAAAAGGGCAGAGTCCCAAGATCTTGATGCTTATACACAAAGGTCGTGTTCCAATGAGTGGACCCTATGTTAGTGTCGCCTACGGAAAGATAGTGATCAGGTGCTTCCCCCAAGTACATGAGGTACTGCGGGATCGTGGATGACACAAAAGTTTCCTGGATCTTGTGGGTAAAGTGTGCAACCTCTGCAGAGCGTAAAACTATTCGAATAGTCGTGTCCACAATAAAGGACACTTGGGTAACCGCTCTTGGGCTACATCCAATGTTTGTGAAACCTGGTGTGTGTGTGTGTATGTGTGTGTGAAGAGAGCTAGTTGAGTCAAGTCAAATGACTAAATGTGTTGACTAAGTTGGAGAAAATCTAAACTTGGTTTATGTTGATATCTGTAACCTGTTCGCATGGATAACTGGACTCTTATGATGCATGCCCCACAAATTGGTAGCACATGACATTGCACTCAAAATTAGCCTTTTGCAAACATTACTATATTGTGCTATATCATGCCTTGTCATACTTGTTCCAAAACATGGGTTGCTTGCGAGTACATTCAAAGTACTCATTGGCTTGCCACTGGTTATTTAATTGGCCAGGCATGGAAGTGGAGGATTATGAGGAAGAGTACTTCGGCGATGAACATGCGAACTAGGACGCTTTCCCAGTCATAATGCCTGTAGAGTTAAGGCAGATGGCATGGGTTCTACTTATCAACGGAGATTTTTGCTCCTTGAGTTTATTTGATGTTCAGCCCCTGAGGCTTTATCTATGTAAGACTTGACCATAATGGTCATAATTTGTGTAAGAAGGTATGTATGGATGTGAGACTCTTGTTATTTAGCTTCTATGTGTTTAGTGAGCATTCATCTGTGGGATCACTATACACGTGCATTCGGTGATCTCGACTTATGAGTCAGGTTCCCCATAGGGAGTGGCGACGCGAGGGCTAGTCAAGCACTGGCGCAACGCATGAAGCTGGGCATAGAATTTGTTGTCGCCGCCAACAAGGTCTCGCGCGGGTCAGGGTGCGTGCTAATAATTCATAGCCAGATCTCGAGAATTGATTTTGACCGCTGATCGCCTTGCTCCGTGAAATCATGGTATAGGGATGCTAGAAGTCCGCTGCCCAGGCTCATCAGGAAGCGAGACAGCCTTTGACCGCCGCCCACCATGCTCCCACTAAACCTTATTAATGGCGTGCCCGAACGGCCGCACCCCCCATCCTCGCCACACACACAATCCTCTCTCTCCGCCCGCATCATCGACGCTACTCTCAGTCCTCAAAGCCGTTAGTGTATGAGGATGCTTCCGAAGTGCCCCATCAGAGGGAGTGGGGACGCCAGGGCTGCTAAAGCACCAAAGCACGGCGTGAATATGGAGAAAGAGGTTTTCAGCGCTGCTGACAAGGTGAAGAACGAGGCTGGCAACAAGAAAGAACCGCAAGTGACTCCAGCAGGCCTAGACTTCATCAGTAGCCTCCCCGATGATATGTCGACAATCATCTTATCCCTCCTCCCAATCAAATATGGGGCAAGGACAACCGCCCTTTCCCGGTAGTGGCGCCCCCTATGGCTCTCCACCCCTCACGACCTCCTCAATGCCCACGAGTTCTGCCATGGCTATCGCAAAAGCTTGGATGCGTTCTCCCAGATCCTTGGCAGTCACCATGGCCCAATAAGAGGCCTTATCATGGGCAAGTTCCGTTCCAATGGCAAGGATCGAGCCAAGCATAATGAGTGGTTTTGATCCCCCGCTCTAGATCAACTCGAGGAGCTCAGTTTTAATGATGGGCATATGCTCTCGCTCCCAACGTCTGTGCTCCGCTTCGCGCCCACACTGCGCCTCACCAAGTTCATGAACTGGCATCCCCCCTTAATGATGCACCCGCTCTTTTTCTAACACGACTGAAGCACCTCGAGCTTGTCGCCATCTGCATCCCAAAGAATGACATGGAGCACCTGCTCTGTGGTTGTACTACACTCAAGTTCCTTCGCCTTCAGGTGATGAATTGGTCGAGTAGCTTCCACATGGCCTCCAGGACTCTCCGGACTATTTATGTGTGTTGCTCATGCTGCAACTAGAGATATCAAAAGGTGGACCACAATATGGTCATTGAGGACACACCTTCACATGAGAGATTACTTGTAGTTGATCAACAAGGTCCAGCAAGAATCAATGTCATTTCTATGCCGAAATTAACAGTGGTAGGCTACTCATCTGTCAAATACTACTACTTTCAGGTACAATAGTCACCTTCTACCTTTCCTTCTTGATATCAACATTATTTCTAGTTTTGAAGATGTATGTTTGTCTGTCATCTAGAAAAGCTTCACCCAGATTCTGCGCATAGTGAAGGTCTTGGCACTAGAATCTGTCGGCCCCAACCTGGACCAAGTTATCAGTTTCCTGCGATGCTTTCCGTGCATCAAGAAGCTATATATCGAGGTGATGTTCCTTTCCTGTTAAATGTTAACCATAAGGGAGTTCAATTTTTGCACCTTTTCCCAAGTTTACAATGACAATGTACTATGATTTCTAAAGGAATTTTGGAGGATTTCAGGACATACACCCCCACCCCATATGGTTGCTTGATTCATATGGTTACAATCCATAAGCATTTCTCCTTTGGATTCATCTGTACTAGTTTTCTTAGGGAGTTTTTCATCCTCTCCAACCTCTTGTCAAGACGGCTGCATTTTTCTAGATTGTAATCAAATGCCCATGTTAATCATGTCAGATCGAAGATGGCACGTTGGTGCATTTCACAAATCCTGCAAACCAAATAGGCGTGTAGTAGTGTTCAAAACTGCATGTAGGCACTAACACGTTCTCTTCTTTTGTAGATAATAATAGGCCCGGAGGTGGATAATGTTTATAACGACAATCACATCGAATGTGTAGATCTGCATCTCTCAAAAATTACTTTGTACTCCTACCGAGGGACCTTACTTGAGATTATATTCACTAGGTTCTTTGTTGCCAGAGCAAGGGTGCTGAAGGTAATGAGGTTGAACATGCATTTAAATAGGAAATATGAATGGTTTGTTGATAAGAGCCAGTAGCTACTACAAAATGGAAGAGGCTCCAAAAAAGCTAAACTTCATATTGGAAGTGCATAAGACAAAGTAATTCGAATTCATTGTGTCAAACCCATACATGACTTGTCAGCGGCTGATCCCTATGCAGAAATGATGAGGTTTCGAAAGCGGTCTTACTATTTTTATTTTTAGTTTGAACCTCCCTTATATCCATGTCCAACTGACCAGCATGGGTGTTTGCAGCTGAATGATCTGAATTTCATTTGTAATATCAGTTTGATCCTTGTAATCTTCGAATTTGAGCCATGTAACTCTTGAATTTGAACCTTGTAATATTTTGGGCTTTTGTTCTACAATCGTTGAAATGGCATCGTATGAGACTCGTAGATTGGTAGTAATATTTTGACCATAATATGCAATAGACTTAGATTTTATTAACCATTCACGACCAGTGATCCAGCCAGAAGCAGAGAAATGGGAAACATCATTGCAACAAGATGTAGATGATTAGATGCTCATTTCTCCTAGTTTAGTATGCATGTAATTGCTTAGTTTGGTGTGTGGAAATGTTATGTGTGTAGTCACTTATGTAATTGTATGCTTAATTTGGTCATGCAATGCTATTCTTATAAGTATATATGTTGATGTTCTATAGATAGAGCATATCATATCTCACATGGACCACACTAGGAAACCTGTCGGTCATGAATTCATGAATCACAGACAGTTGTATGCCAGCAAGTGTTTGCCCACAACACACACGGCTTATTCCATCACAAACAGCTCGGATGGATCAACTGTATGCCACGTGTCTCACACGCAACTCTAATATGATTCGTGCTTGACGTCTCCGCCATCGCTCGCACAGTTCGTCTTACTTGCCGTGTACCACTGTGCCTGCCTCTGCTCGCATCCCTCGGCGGGGTCTACTCACCGTTAGGCACCGCAGCGCGCTATGCTCGCCGTTAGGCATCGCGGCGCACTATGCTCGCTTCCATCAGCGTGCTTTGCTGCCCATCTACGTGCTCTGCTCGCATACCTCCACGCGCTCGGCTTGGTGACAACTTTTCCTTGCTTGTTCAACTACTATATGCATATATATGGTTGCTTGCTGTTGAGGCAACCGCAGAGCGCTCTTCTCTCCTCCCTACGCGCGTGCTCTGCCAGCAGTTGGGGCCTGCGCACGATCACATTGGGGGCGCGATATGCATGTGGTTGCACCGACGCCATAGCTACGATGCAGTTAAATGCGGCATAATGGAGTTAGCACTGCAATTTAGAACTGCCATCCGGGGGTGCAGATATTCTAGGCCATCCGACTTCCCCTTTAATTCCTGTGGCCATTAAAACCTTAGTCTCTTCAACCTTTCGATCGCACCCTACAACGCAACAAGAACACCCGGGATGACACATGAAGAGGGGATATCTAGTAGTACTCCAATGGAGTTTCGCAAGCATTGATGTCTACTACACAACTTGTTCTTGTAGACTTGTGTTAGGCCTCCAAGCATAGAGTTTTGTAGGACAGTGATACATCTCCCACGTATCCACTTTTCCAAACTCATTTGACATTGTTTGGACTCTAACTTGCATGATTTGAATGGAAATAACCCGGACTGACACTGTTTTCAGCAGAATTGCCATGGTGTTATTTTTGTGTAGAATAAAAAGTTCTCAGAATGACATGAAAATCAACAGAGATTATTTTTGAAATTAATAAAAAATATTGGCGAAAGAATCAGCAACATGGGCCCACACCCTAAACACAAGGGTGGGGGGCGCGCACTCTGACCTTGTGGGCCCCTTGGACCTCCACCGACCTCAACTTTAGCTCCATATATTCTCTTTCGGGGAGAAAAAATAAAATAGAAGGATTCATCGCGTTTTACGATACGGAGCCGCCGCCAAGACCTATTCTTCCTCGGGAGGGCAGATCTAGAGTGTGTTCGGGGCTCCAGAGAGGGTAATCCATCGCCAACGTCATCATCAACTATCGTTCATCACCAATTCCATGATGCTCATCCCCGTTCATGAGTAATAGCATCATAGGCTTGCTGGACCATGATGGGTTGGATGAGATTTGCCATGTAATCGAGTTAGTTTTGTTAGGTTTTGATCCCTAGTATCCACTATGTTCTAAGATTGATGTTGCTATGACTTTGCTATTTCGAATGCTTGTCACTAGGGCCCGAGTGCCATGATTTTAGATCTGAACATATTATGTTTCCCTGAATAGATTTGTGTTCTTGATCCGATATTGCAAATTATATTCACCTACTACGTGTTATGATCCGGCAAGCCCAGAGTGACAATAGTCGGGACCACTCCTGGTGATGACCGTAGTTTGAGGAGTTCATGTATTCACTAAGTGCTAATGCTTTGGTCTGGTACTCTATTAAAAGGAGGCCTTAATATCCCTTAGTTTCCACTAGGACCCCACTGCCATGGGAGGGTAGGACAAAAGATGTCACGCAAGTTCTTTTCCATAAGCACGTATGACTACATTCGGAATACATGCCTACATTACATTGATGAACTGGAGCTAGTTCGGTGTCACCCTATGTTATAACCTTCGCATGATGAATGCCATCCGACATAATTATCCATCATGGATCCATTGCCTATGAGCTCATTTCATATTGATCTTTGATAAGTTACTTTTTCATTGCTACTATTACAATTGCTACAAAACTGCTACTGTTACTATGGCCACCATTACCTCTACTTCCATACTACTTTGCTACTAAATACTTTACTGCAAATATTAAGTCTTGCAGGTGTGGTTGAATTGACAACTCAGTTGCTAATACTCGAGAATATTATTTGGCTCCCATTGTGTCAAATCAATAAATTTGGGTTGAAACTCTACCCTCGAAAACTGTTGTGATCCCCTATACTTGTGGGTTATCAAGACCTTTTTCTGGCGCTGTTGCCGGGGAGCATAGCTCTATTCTCTAAGGCACTTGGGATTTATATATGTTGATCACTATGAGGAATTTGAAAGATCAAAGAACTAAGATTTTCCCCTCAACTACGAGGGGAGGTAAGGAACTGCCATCTAGCTCTGCACTTGATTCTCCTTCTGTTTTGAGTAAACTTGTGACACCTACTCCTTCTATTGATTCCAATATGTCGCATGTTATTGATGATTCCATTTCTTCTATGCATGATTCTTATGATGATTCTACTCCTATGCTTGATAATACTGTGCCATTAGGTGAATTTCTTGATGAACAACTTGCTAGGGTTAGAGAGAATGAAATTGCAGAAACTGATGATATTATTGAAGATTATGATTATGATTATCCCCCTAGATATGAATTGCCTGTTGTTCTTGAGGTTTATGTTATGGATAAAGAAACTGCTAGAGACTTCTTTGCTTGTAATGATAGGGAGGATCTTAAGAAATTGTTAGTTAAGCTGAAAGAAAAATCCTTGAAAGCTAGAATGAAATATGACCCCGCTTTTTCTACATCACCTATCTTTGTTACTGATAAGGATTATGAATTCTCTGTCGATCTTGAGTTAATTACTTCGGTTGAATCTGATCCTTTCCATGGTCATGAATCTGAAACATTTGTGGCACATCTCACTAAATGAAATGATATAGCCACCCTATTTTCTCATGAGGAAAACAATCCGCTATTAGTGTATTCTTAAATTGTTTCCTTTCTCGTTAAAGTGTGATGCTAAGATATGGTTTAACTCTCTTGCTCTTGGTTATGTGCGTAGTCCCCAAGATATGATTTACTACTTCTTTGCAAAATATTTCCCTGCTCATAAGAAACAAGCTCCTTTAAAGGAAATATTTAATTTTGTGTAAATTGAAGAAGAGAGTCTCCCACAAGCTTGGGGGAGGCTTCTCCAATTACTTAATGCTTTGCCTGATCATCCTCTCAAGAAAAATGAAATACTTGATATCTTTTATAATGGACTAACCGATGCTTCCAGAGACCACCTGGATAGTTGTGTTGGTTGTGTTTTCAGGGAAAGAACTGATGAGCAAGGTGAATTGCTATTGAATAATATATTGAGTAATGAAAATGAGTGGACAATTCCTGAACCAACTCCGAAGCCAACCCCAAAGAAAAGGGGCATTCTATTTCTTAGTCCTAAAGATATGCAAGAGGCAAAGAAATCTATGAAAGAAAAACGTATTATAGCTGAATATGTTAAAAATCTAACACCTATTGAAGAAATACATGGTCTTGATAACCCGACAAAGGTAGTAGAGGTAAACTCTCTCCGTAGATTTGATGAAGGTGATATTCCTCATAATAAGTCTGCTATACAATGCTTGGATGAGTTTGATAATTTTATTGCTAAACAAGAAAACTTCAATCCTTATGTTAGTAGACAATTGAAATATAATGCTTACATGCTTGATCACCTGAGTAATTATATGAATAGTACTATTAATGATCTTAAGCTTATTAGTAAACATTCTTCCATGGTTACAACTCAAGTAGAACAAGTATTTAAGGCACAACATGATTTACTTAATGAGTTGAATAGTAAGAAAAATGATAATGCTATTAGGGTTATGACTAGAGGTAGTAAGATGACCCAGGAAACTTTGTATCTTGAGGGGCATCCTCAGAGAATTGAGCAAGATTCTCAGAGAATTAATACTAATGCACCTAGTCCTCGTACTAAAAAGAAAAAGAAAACTGATAGGACTTTGCATGCATGTGGACCTGTTATAGACACACCTGAGAATTCCAATGATATTTCTATTTCTGATGCTGAGACACAATCTGGTAATGAACATGAACGTAGTAATAATGTTAATAATGATGTTCATGTTGAGGCTCAACCTAGTAATGAAAATGACAAAGAGATTGAACCTGTTGTTGATCTTGATGACCCACAATCAAAGAGTCAACAATGTGATAAGAGATACTTTGTTGCTAGGAAGCATGGTAAAGAAGAGAACCATGGGTTCAGAAACCCATGCCCTTTCCTCCTAAGCCATCCAAGAAAAAGGATGATCAGGATTTTGAGCGCTTTGCTGAAATGATTAGACATATCTTTTTGCGTATGCGTTTGACTAATATGCTTAAAATGCCTCCTTATGCTAAGTACATGAAAGAAATTGTTACTAACAAAAGAAAGATACCAGAAGCTGAAATGTTCACTATGCTTGCTAATTATACTTTTAAGGGTGGAATACCAAAGAAACTTGGGGATCCGGGGGTACCAACTATACCATGCTCCATTAAAAGAAACTATGTTAAAACTGCTTTATGTGATCTTGAGACGGTGTTAGTATATGCCTTTCTCTTTGTATCGTAGACTTGATTTGAATAAGTTGACACCTACTGAAATCTATTTGCAAATGGCTGATAAATCAACTATTATACCCATGGGTATTTGTGAGGACGTGCATGTTGTGGTTGCAAACGTTACTATCTTAACGGACTTTGTTATTCTTTATATTCCCGAGGACGACAGTATGTCGATCATCCTTGGTAGACCCTTTTTGAATACTGCAGTGGTTGTTATTGATTGCAACAAAGGTACTGTCACTTTTCATGTTAATGGTAATGATCATACGGTACACTTTCTGTGAAACAGCCTCAAGTTGACAGTATCAATTCAATTGGAAAATTTTCAACTACTACTATTGGAGGTTTTGAGTTCACTCTTCCTACTATCAAAAAGAAATATGATATTCTTATTGTTAGGGACATGCGTATACCCGTTGAGGTAACCTAGTGTTATTCGAAAATTCTTTGGTTTCATATCACTCGGAAGAAGTTTGTTAATAAGACTTGATCAACCATGTGAACGGATTCCTTTTAATGAGTATGAGATGGATGAATTTAGAATTCAGAACTCTTTGTACCCATATTTTACTTTCTGATAATTAGATTAAATAAAGCAAAAATAATATTTCCTGTCTATTTTGTGAATTCTTCCTCGGGAGTGCAAATCTGGAGTCTGTTTGGGGCTCCAAAGTTGGGAATCCGTCGCCATCGTCATCATCAACCATCCTCCGTCACCAATTCCATGATGCTCACCGCCGTTCGTGAGAAATTCCATCATAGGCTTGCCGGACCGTGATGGGTTGGATGAGATTTACCATGTAATCGAGTTGTTTTGTTAGGCTTTGATCCCTAGTATCCAATATGTTTTAAGATTGATGTTGTTATGCCTTTGCTATGTCTAATGCTCTTCACTAGGGCCCGAGTGCCATGATTTCAGATCTGAACCTATTATGTTTTCAAGAATATATTTGTGTTCTTGATCTAATATTGCAAGTTATAGTCACCTACTACATGTTATGATCTGCAACCCAGAGTGACAATAGTCGGGGCCACTCCCGGTGAGGACTGTAGTTTGAGGAGTTAATGTATTCACAAAGTGCTAATGCTTTGGTCCGGTACTCTATTAAAAGGAGGCCTTAATATCCCTTAGTTTCCACTAGGACCCCACTACCACGGGAGGGAAGGACAAAAGATGTCATGCATGTTCTTTTCCATAAGCACGTATGACTATATTTAGAATACATGCCTACATTACATTGATGAACCAGAGCTAGTTCTATGTCACCCTGTGTTATAACCTTTGCATGATGAATGCCATCTGACATAATTATCCATCATGGATCCAGTGCCTACGAGCTCATTTCATATTGATCTTTGCTAAGTTACTTTTCTGTTGCCACTTTACAATTGCTACAAAACTGCTACTGTTACTATTGCCACCATTACCGCTACTTCCATATTACTTTGATACTAAATACTTTGCTGCAGATATTAAGTCTTTCAGGTGTGGTTGAATTGACAACTCGGCTTCTAATACTCGAGAATATTCTTTGGCTACCCTTGTGTCCTATCAATAAATTTGGGTTGAATACTCTACCCAAGCATACTATTGCGATATCCCTATACTTGTTGGTTATTAGACATTAGCAAATTTCCCACAAGTGGATGACATAAGGTTTATCAATCCGTGGGAGGTGTAGGATGAAGATGGTATCTCTAAAACAACCCTGCAACCAAATAATAAAAAGTCTGTTGTGTCCCCAACACACCGAATACAATGGAAATTGTATTGGTGCACTAGTTCGGCGAAGAGATGGTGATACAAGTGTAGTAATGATAGTAGATATTGATTTTTGAAATAGGAATAATAAAAAACAACAAGGTAGCAATTGGTAAAACGGAGCACAGTCGGTATTGCAATGTTTCAAAATGAGGCCTAGGGTCCGTACTTTTGCTAGTGCAATCTCTCAACAATGCTAATATAATTGGATCATATAACCATCCCTCACTTGCGATGAAGAATCACTCCAAAGTTCTTATCTAGTAGAGAACATAAGAAGAAATTGTTTGTAACTATTCTTTCCGATCGATCTATCCAAGAGTTCGTACTAAAATAACACCAAGTTATTCTTTCCGATCGATCTATCAAGAGTTTGTACTAAAATAACAGTAAGTTATTCTTTCCGATCGATCTATCAAGAGTTCATACTAAAATAACACCAAAGAAAATTCCGATTCATAATATTCAATCTGACACAAAGAACCTCAAAGAGTGCCCCAAGATTTCTACCGGATAAACAAAGACAAGAACGTGCATCAATCACTATGCATAGATTGCCCCAATGTCACCTCGGGGATCCGCGAGTTGAGTGCCAAAACATATATCAAGTGAATCAATACAATACATACCCCATTGTCACCATGGGCATTCATAGGAAGACATACATAAAGTGTTCTCGAATCCATAAAAGTATTCAATCCGATAAAACAAAATCTCAAAGGGAAAACTCAATTCATCACAACAAGATAGAGAGTGGAAAACACCATATGATCCAACTATATTAACAAAGCCCGTGATACACCAAGGTCATGCCATCTTTAGAACACGAGAGAGAGAGAGAGAGAGAGAGATTAAACACATAGCTACCGGTACAAATCCTCAGCCTTGAGGGTCGAATACTCCCTCCTCATCATGGTGGCCGCCTGGATGATGAATATGGCCACCGGTGATGATTTCCCCCTCCGGCAGGGTGCCAGAATAGGGTGTAGGTTGGTTTTTCATGGTTACAAAGACTTGTGGTAGCGGCACTTCTGAACTAGGGTTACTTCTGATGGTTTCTCTATTTATAGTATTTTTTGGCGTTGGTTTCACGCGAAGATGGGCCTCGAGGTGAGCACAACCCACCGGCGCACGGGCAAGGGCCCAGGCGCACCCCGGTGCCTTGTGCCCTACTCCTTCACCTTCTGGTCCTACCACGAAGCTTCGGGGGTCTCTTTTGTTCGACAAAAAATCATCAAAAAGTTTCAGCTCATTCGAAGAACTTCCATTTTTTGCACAAAAAACAACACCACGTTAGTTCTGCTGAAAACATCATCAACCAGGTTAGTTCCATGCAAATCATACCAAAACCATATAAAATTATTGTAAACATGGCACGAATACTTCATAAATTATAGATACGTTGGAGACATGTCGGCATCCCCAAACTTAATTCCTACTCGTTCTCGAGTAGGTAAATGATAAAAGAAATAATTTATGAAGAGTGAATGCTAGCAAAGTGCACAAGTATGATCAATGACAATTTCAATCACTTTTCCTAGCATCATAACAACAACTTTTTCGCATAAAACTTATCATGATAAAGTAGCAATTGAAAATGGAATATTTGTTGTGGAAATCTACCTATCATATTCATCACATATTCTTTTCTTTTGTAGTATCGACATTTGGACTTTTATCTCGTTCAAAGCCATAGTCTAGTTTTGACATGCAGATTTCAATACTCAAGCATATCAATAAGCAACCATGTCTTTCAAAATATCAACACTAAATAAAGTTATCCCTAGCCCATCATGCTCAATCATTGATCCATTCATGAAACACACTCGCATATTAGCTACATCCAATGCTCAAGCACGATCATAGTGCCCATTAGTTGGTGATTTATAAGAGAATATGGAGGCTCAAATAAAAATTAAAATTGCATTAAGTAAATATATAGGCCCCTCACAAAGGGAAGTAAGGATTTGTATAGGTCCCAAAGCTCAAAGCGAAAAAGAGAGATACAAACATTTTGGGTGGCATGCTTTTCCCGTCAACGAATACGATTGAGTAGTTCCCAATACTTTCCATGCTAGATATATCACAGGCGGTCCCAAACAGAAAATAAAGTTTATTCCTATTCCACCATTCTTTCACATTCCATGTCTAGCCATATCCACGGGAACCATCCATACCAACACTTTCCAAGGAATTTATTATTTGACAACATAAAGTAAATTCATTCTTCCTTTCGGCACTAGGCATCCCTATTACCTTTGCCGTACTATCGTGCAATGACAAGTGGATAAACACTCATCTTGAGAATAACAAATCTAGCATGGAAAAATATCAGCCACCCCCTACCGCATCATGAGCGGTACGAGCACACAAAAGAAATTATTTTTAACGTTAGAGATAGCACATACATATTTGCTTAGAACGGCACTGAAATACCGCATATAGGTAGGTACGGTGGACTCATATGGAAAAACTCGTTTTAAGGATTTGGATGCACAAGTAGTATTTCTACTTAGAACAGGTGGAGGCTAGCAAAAAGATTGAGAAGCAACTAACCAGGAAATGAAAAAGCACATAAGTGAGCAGTAAGCCTAACTAACACCGAATAATGCACCACAAGTAGGATGTAATTTCATTGCATAACTATTGACTTTCGTGCTTGCATAGGGAATCACAAACCTCAACATAAATATTCTTACTAAATCATAATTACTCACCAACATGACTCACATATCACTATAATCATATCTCAAAACTATTACAAAGAATCAAGTTTATTTTGTCCAATGATCTTCATTAAAGTTTTATATGTTGCTTTTCATAAGCTCAAACAAATTTACATGAAGAACATGAGCATAAATGTTTTCATCTCTCAAAAACATATAAGTGAAGCATGAGAGAATTTCTTCAAAAATATTAAAGCACATCGTGCTCAAAAAGATATAAGTGAAGCACTAGAGCAAAAGACATACTACTCCAAAAAGATATAAATGAAGATCAAGTGAGTAGTTAAGTAAATAGGTAGCTATGTGAGGATTCTCTCTTATTTAAAAACTATTAGATACAAGTATTTTATTAAAACAACAAGAAAAACAAAATAAAATGTCATTCCAACAATAGAACACATCATGTGAAGAAGCAAAAACTTAGGATCAACCGATAGTAACTGATAATTGTTAATGAATAATGGTCGGATAAATATTATATTGCGATGCCTTGGGCCTCCCCAATCTTGAGTTTTTGTGTCTCCTTAATTCCTTTTATACCACGGTTTCCCTAAATTTTAAAAACTTCATCCACCCAAAACTCAATAAGAACTCGTGAGATACGTTAGTATAAATCAATTCAAAACCTTATCATTCTCTACTGTAGCAACTCGCTAAAATTATTATTTAACATTGTATACTAAATGGCTCTGCATATTTAATACTCCTGTCCGCTAATAGAATCATTAGGCAAGCAAACATATGCAAACAATGCGACCATAACAACAATCTGCCAAAATAGTACATTCTAGAAAGAATGCAAGAACAATCATACTTCTGTAACTCCAAAAATTCTAAAAAATTACCACGCTGTAGAAAAACTTTTAGAGCTTACTTTATCGGGAATTTTTGCAACAACGACAAACTTTCTTTTTTGAAACAGCAACATGTAGACTTGCAAAATAAGCATGGCAAAGTCTATCATTGCCACTTTTATTAAAATAAAAGATGCAAAACATTATTATAAATAATAGCAAGCAAATCAAAACAAAAAAAATGACGCTCCATGCAAAACTCATATCATGTGACGATAAAAATATAGCTTCAAGACAATGGCTCTCCTCTCCTCTCTCCCACCTGCCTCCACCACACACCATCCAACCATGGAGATCTTTGATCTAGGCGATCATGGAGGGCCTTCTACATTGGGATTTCTCTCCCGGCCTTGCGGTCACGACTCAGGTGCGTCAACGCTTTGGATCTACCGTCCACTTCTCTTCTTCTGGTTCGAGCAAAGAATTCTTCTTGGTGGTGCACTTCTCCTCGGCCAGTTTTCCTCTCAATATTGACTTGGTTGCCATTGCTCTACAATGTTGTACTGGTGGTCTTCCTTCTGGTCTTAACGTGAAACATCTCTCTGGAAGAAGATTTTGATTCTCTGTGGCTTCCAATAAAGTTGGAAATTTCATCTGTGGTCTCAAGGATAGGGTTTGGCCGGATTTTGTGTGCCACTTTAGTTTATTCCGTTAGAATTATCATGGTCTTATGGGTTTTGATTCCTCCTGGCATCTTGATTCTCATATCACTGAGCTAGCCGCTTGCTCTCCGATTTCTATCAAGTGAAAATACAAGTTTTCAGTGCAACATGCCAAGGATTTGAGCTCATCCTCTTGGGAATTATCAAAGTTTGGTTTCTTTCCTCTGGAAGAGGTGGTGATCACCCATGAATCCTTGCCGGACGGCTCATCTACGACACCAAAGCTGTCGGAGCCGGTGTTACCGGGCCCGGATACCGGTCATTTAATAATTACGGGTAATAACCTACCTTCCATGTCCTCTGGTATCATCTTTCGAAGATTCTAACCATGCATTATTGAGGGTTCTAATTCTATTAATTACATATTTAAAGGTTGTTGGTATAAGGAGAAAGTCTGGAGCAACATTCGAAATTGCATGCATTTTCATATTCTGGATCAAGGCCATTTTGGGTACTCTGATTCACATATTGACAACATCTGGTCTCTGACTTCGGTCCATCCTATGGATTATATTTATGACATGCTTAACTTATGCTCTAATTGCAAATCATTGTGTCACCTGGCCTCTTTATGCCCATGCGAAATTTTCTCTATTTCTCTTAATGACATTTTCTGCAGTCCCCCCGTGCTCGACAGGTGGACAATGTCTCGTCTTGCCAAGAATTGGGCCATGGGCCTAAGCAGAGATCTCGGGCCTGCTCTTCTTGTGGATCAACCACACATTTATTCTTTGAATGCTCGGCCTCTCTCAAATGTGACTTATGTTTTTTCCTAGGCCACACGAAACATAGTTTTTTTGATCCCAAAGCCAAGCATTACTTTTGGAAGCCCAAATTTGATCAGAAGTCGGTGATTAAAAATTATACTGGAATAAATCATAAGGATCCCCCTATGAAAGGGTATGCGCAAATTCTTTCCACAAACACGCATATGCTACACTCACCTACCTTGTGCCCCTCTGCTAGGTACAAGCGATCATCTACCGCCCATTGCAATCTCTATGGCTGGCTGGGACACGTGGCATCATTTGGTCGATAGGGGCGGCACTCCAACAATGAAATTTGGCTTCCCAAGCCATCCCTACCTCCTGCCGCTACGCATTCCACCTTGCCCCGCGTGCTACCCTCTTTGCATGCTTTGTGGAATCCTTCTCCGCCAACAATGGGGAACTTTCCTGTCAACATCGTCCCGTACCTCCCGCAGGGCATGACGGTGGAGCTTGGCCCGGCTGATCGTAAATTGCAATCTGATATGGTGGTCAGTGTGGTGCCGCTTCTCCGCCATGACTTCTTGGCCATCGTTGAGGCCAATAGATTCATCCCGCTGCACCAGAAAGAAGCTCTCCATTATACAATCCAAGGTTTGCTCCATGAGTCACACTTCTTCCCTACTGAAGTCTAGGATCACCCTTTAGGGATTGGTATTTTTGGTTTTGATGATTCTCTAGTTAGAGACTCTATTGTGGGCACCACTTTTGAGCTCAATGAACTTCAAGCAGATGAACATATTGTCATATCTTTTGTACCTCATGATGCTACGCTAAATATGAGGCTCACCTCTTTCGGTCCAGAGATTTGGATTATGTATGTTGGGTTTCCCTATGACTATCAAACACAACATTACATCCATAAGTCTGTTGACACCTTTGGTACCCTACTTGAATGGCATAATCCACGGGGTGACATGAGGTTCGTTCTTCTTAAGGCCAGGGTCATTCATCTTCGTTTGGTCCCTAAGAGTATAGTCATGAGGCAGATTGGATGATCTCGGCATTGTTGGACTATGTGTTATGACCATGCTATGCAGTAGTGATTAGAATGCTCACTTACTTGAAGTGCCACCTGCCAGCGAAGACCCCCCTGATGATGGTGTTCCTCACCCCCTCTTTGGTGAGGGCCTGACTGCGGAACAGATGTATCAAGGTCAACTTCACAACTGGATGGATCAGAATGTGGCTGCTGATAATGCTCTGCATGAGGCAAACAATTCCAATGATAATGTGGTTGTGGATCAACTGAACAATCTTCACTTTCAGCCTCATTGGGGTGCTTGGCCACCCCCTCCTCCCCCTCCTCTCTACAATTTTCAAGCCTGGCTGGCTGGTGAGTGCCTCCAGGTTGCTGATGGTATTTTGCATGAGAACAATCTTCAAGACAGCCCTGCCATGGCCTGGAATGACTCCATTTCTTGGCACAACAGTTCAGACTCTAGTGTTAGTTCAGATGGTTTTGTCCTTGTACCAGTAAATCTTCTGAATGCTCTATGGAGGAGTAACAATATCAACTCTACCAGCACTTCTTTGGCTCCTCTGCTGCAGCCACATGACACCCTCAGCATTGATCTCTCTTTGGACAATTCTGGCTTGCATCTGTCCATGTCTGATCAAGGAAATATGGTTGCTTCCATGCTCTTTTACTGTTCCAGGCCGGCTAGACAGATCAACGATTACCTGATGCAGGCTATTAAACCAATTATGGCCACTTTTGGTCCTTGGAGTTCAGGGCTGGGATTTAGAGATAGTTTGAAGGTGCATTTTGATGCCAACCGCCATAATGGATCCTTTGTCATCTTTGCTGGACATCAGATCAATAGGAGCAATGCGGAGTGCACCACTGTAGTCCAATCTTGAACTGTCACTGCAGAGGATACTTCTGATTCTAGGCTTGCTCTGCTCCATGGTGATACTAGTACTCTGGATCTGCCTTCTTCTGCTGTCACTTTGCCTGACAGTTCTGTCTCTACTCATTGTGGCAAAGTTCAGTTCCCTGAATGTGAAGCCATTCTTCACCGCAGCGCTAGATCAAATAAGTATGATGGATTTCGGGTCCATGCTCTTTCTGATGTCAAGAGGAAACCTTCCAAGGTAAATCCACGCCGCACTCCTGCTGCTCCTTCATCGGTCATCATCACGGAGCTGGACGACGCTGCTGCTCAGAATGTACCACCCCCATGCCCATTCAGGTAATCCAATAGGTGGGCATCCTCAAGTGCGCCATTCCAGCTGAAGAACTCACTAAAGATGCACTCTTGGTGTCTATGGAGGCTAGGCCTTCATCTTCTACTTAATTTCCTGGTTTGCTTGCTTCATGGGTCTTTTGGTTAATTGGAATGTGTTATGTTGGAAAATTCGTGGGTTAAACTCTGGCGATAAACAACTAGCCCTGTCTAATGCTATCAACAGTAGTGAGTGTTCGTTCTTATGCTTGCGGGAAACTAAAAAGTCTGTAATCGACCATGCTTTTATCAAGTCTTATTGCCCCCGTCGATTTGATCAGTTTTCTTATGTTCCTTCGCACGGGGCTTCGGGTGGAATTGTTACTATCTGGAATAGTTTGGTTTTCACTGGCTCGATTATTGCTTCTGAAGATTTTGCTCTGGTGACTAAATTTCAATCCACCCAATCATCGCAATCTTGGACCCTAGTGAATATTTATGTCCCATACCAAGGTGACTCGTGCATCAATTACACAAATTGGATGTTCTCCTTGAACATTCCGGCTTACGAGGACTGGCTTCTCGTGGGAGGTTATAACTATATCCGCAGCCCTAATAATCATAACAAACCGGGAGGGAATATAAATGACACATGATCACATTCAATGATTTCATATGATCATAGTGTCTTGTTGAATTACCAATCAAAGGTCGTACTTTCATCTAGAATAATATGCAGCAGGACCCGCTCTTGGAGCAGCTTGATTGGTTCTTTACTTCCTGTAATTGGACCAATTCTTACCCTAATACCATTATTAAAGCCTTGGGTAAGCCAGTGTCCGATCACATCCCATGTGTGATCACAATTGAAACTTCTATTCCAAGGAGTAAACTCTTTCGTTTAGAGCCTTTCTGGATTGAGCATCCTGGTTTTATGGATATCGTGTAGTCAGCCTGGGATAAGCCCGTCAGAGCAACCAACAGTGCAACCATTCTTTGAAGAAAGTTCAAGCACTTATGCTACTGTCTGAAAAATTGGAGTAAGAATATTTACTGCCTATCAATAGCCATTAATAACTCCAACAAGGCTTTGGCCTATCTAGACACGATCGAGAACAGAAGGCAACTGACCACTCTTGAGGCAAATTTTAGGATTATCCTCAAGGCTCACATTCTGCCTCTTTTGTCATATCAAAAGAAATATTGGAAAAAAACGTTGCACAATTCGCTAGGTTCGCTTTGGAGATGAGAATTCCAATTTTTTGCAAGCTATGGCTTCGGAACGTTACAGAAGAAACAATATTGATACAGCAACCAGACCTCAAACAGTCTGATCTCTATGCTCAGGTGTCATCCCTGGATCAGTAATGCTGACACCACACAGTACTTGAAGGATTTATAACAAAGTAGCAATCACACACTTATTACATCGAGTGTCTCAACAGAGAACTTATTACAATAAATATGGCTTAAGGCCATATAATAACGATAACAACGGAAGGCTTGGAAGATAAGTGAGTCCATAAACTCCAACGACATCACTGAGTATAGAACCATGTCCTAAAACTCCTTAATCGTCGTTTGAAAAGTCCGCAACATTAACATTGCAGCCCGAAACGGGTTAGCACATGGAATATGCTGGCAAAGTAACACATAGAGAGTAATGGAATGAAACAGCTATACTATATGCATATTTGGCTGGTGGAAAGCTCTATGGTTACAGTTTTGCGTAAAGCCAATTTTTCCCTACTGCAAAGGAAAAAAATTTATTTAACTATCATGGTAATTGTTAAACATTGAGAATGGTTGACAGCATTCTCAATCCCAATTAAGCGTCATCATTAAGCAAAACCCATCAAAATTAAATTTTAGAGTAACATGTTGAGATTCACATGATAATCCAAGTACTAGATACTCAAGATGTCCATAACCGGGGACACGGCTAACCATGATTAGTTTATACACTCTGCAGAGGTTTGCGCACTTTTCCCCACAAGACTCGATCGCCTCCGTTTGGTTTCTCGCACTACATGGTGTTTGAGAAACGGATGACCGAGACATAGTCTTTCAGAAGCGCTAGCACCTTACGATGGATAGACCGTTACACCTACTTTCCCCTACATCTGCTAGTCTACCCTGTAAGAGTTCGCACGACTTAATCAACTATGCTAGAGCCCATAATAGCTTGTGGCTACACACGGAAGTTTCTAGTATGAAAAATCTCATGATCCCTTTGGGCCTGGGTGGCGGTCCATAAAGAAAAACAGGCAATCCTGGAATACCCAGGTACCTCAATCCACCCAGATGTGTGTTTAAGTTGCCACCTTAGATAAACCATTAATTAACAAACTCACATCTGTCATGGATATCACTCACCCAATCCACGTCTACTAGCATAGCATGGCATAATAGGCAAACGTAGAAGTAACTCCCAAAGGTTTGATAATACAACAGGTAATAGGTACTACCTCAACTACTTCCCATCCCACAATTTAATTAGATCCTAATCATGCAATGTTTGAGGATTGATCTAATGCAATAAAACTGGGTAGTAGGAGGTATGATCAAAGTGTTACTTGCCTTGCTGATGATCCTCGAAACCTAGAGATTCGAAGTAACAGGCGGCGCACTCTGGGTATTCTATCGCACGCAAAAAAACAAGCATACAATATGTACTCAACTAATGCACAGGTAAAACTCAAATAAGAGAACTAACCAGAAAGTTCAACTTAATAACTCCGGTTTGCAAAAAGAATCAAATCAAACGAAGCAACGAAAGTCAAACGGCAAAAGAAACAAGCTTCGTTTACTATTCTGGATCTAGGGCCGTTTTTATAGTGTAAAAACTTGTTGAAGTTGGTTAAATGGATAGAGGGTTTCGAGACGAAACTCCAGGCGCTTGAATCGCCTGATTCCGATAAACGAGCGAAAAGCTATACTAAAACGAAAATCGGATCAGGTATCGCGATCAGAAAAATCGCGAATTTAATCCGAGAAAAGAAAAACGACGAACGTTCACTAGAACGAACGAACGAACGAACGCTCGCTATTTAAATAAATTGGAAAACCAATCTATTTAAAAAACCGAAACTAAAAAAACGAACAAAACCGTCGGAAAAACCGAACGGTTTTTCGAAAAAAAACCGGCGTCTAAAAAATTTACCCGGCAACTCCGGCGAGGCTCCGGCGGCGGCGGCGGGCTCCGGCGGCGGCGGCGGTCGGCGGCGCGGGCGGCGGCGCTAGGGCGGCGGGGCGGCGCGCTAGGGTTTGGGGGAGGTCCCGGGCTGGGCTCCCCGGCTTATAAAGCCTGGACGGGCCTAGTGTCCGGGTCGGACACGGCCCGTAGGTCGGTTGCGTTTTTTTAATTATTCCATGCAGAAAAACAAATAAAAGAAATACTAAACGGACTCCAAAAATCCCGAAATAAATTTTCACCAGCTTATAAAATCAAGCCGCACAAGGTGAACATTTATTTGGGGCCTAAATGCAATTTTGAAAAACGCACATTTTTCCTAAATTCAAATTAAATATCGAAAAACTCCGAAATAAAATCTTATTTGATTTTATTATTAAATCCTCAATATTTTTTATTTTGGGAAAGTCATTTTATTCCCTCTCTCATATTTTTGTAATAGAAATAATTGATGATAAAATAATTAAAATCAAATGATCCTATTCTCAAAATTTGAGAGAACTCAAATATGAAAATAACGAAATCCCCAACTCTCTCCGTGGGTCCTTGAGTTGCGTAGAATTTCTAGGATCAGAACCAACAGCAAAAAAATTATGATATGCAATGATGATCTAATGTATAACATTCCAAATTGAAAATTTGGGATGTTACAAACCTACCCCCCTTAAGATGAATCTCGCCCTCGAGATTCGGGTTGGCTAGAAAATAGGTGAGGGTGGTCCTTGAGCAAATCTTCCTCTCGCTCCCAGGTGGCTTCATCCTCCGTGTGGTGGCTCCACTGAACCTTACAAAACTTGATAACCTTGCTGCGGGTGACTCGGCTGGCAAACTCGAGAATCTTAACTGGTTTCTCCTCATAGGTCAAATTGTTATCCAACTGAATTGCTTCCAATGGCACTGTGTCTCTCAAGGGTATGTCAGCCATCTCCGCGTGGCACTTCTTCAGCTGAGAAACGTGGAACACATCATGAACTCCTGACAATCCTTCGGGCAATTCCAACTTGTAGGCCACTTCTCCCATACGTTCCAATACTCGGTATGGTCCTACAAATCATGGCGCTAACTTTCCCTTAACACCAAAGCGCTTTATTCCCCGAAGTGGGGATACTCGAAGATAAACTCTGTCTCCAACTTCGTAAACTGTCTCCTTGTGTTTTGAATCTGCATGACTCTTCTGCCTGGATTGAGCTACCTTGAGCCTATCACGAATCAATTTCACCTTCTGTTCAGACTCCTTAATCAAATCAGGTCCAAACAACTGGCGGTCTCCAACTTCATCCCACGACAATGGGGTCCTGCACCTCCTTCCGTACAAGGCTTCGAAAGGGGCCATCTTTAAACTGGATTGATAGCTGTTGTTGTAAGAGAATTCTGCATATGGTAAATTGTCGTCCCAACTAGATCCATAATCTAGCGCACAAGCTCTCAGCATGTCCTCCAAAATCTGATTGACTCTCTCGGTCTGTCCATCTGTCTGTGGATGAAAAGCTGTGCTGAACTCTAGCCTGGTACCCAAAGTTTCGTGCAACTGATTCCAGAACTTTGAGGTAAACTGGGTTCCTCTATCTGATACTATACTCCTCGGAACTCCATGTAAGCATACAATCCTGGTCATGTATATCTTTGCCAACTTAGCACTGGTGTAAGTGGTCTTTACCGAGATGAAATGAGCTACTTTCGTCAACCGATCAACTACAACCCAAATCGAGTCATAGCCTGAACGAGTCCTGGGTAATCCCGTGATAAAATCCATGCCTAACTTATCCCACTTCCATTCGGGTATCGGCAATGGCTGTAGCAATCCTGCTGGCTTCTGATGCTCTGCCTTTACTCTCTGACATACATCACAAACTGCTACATACTCCGCAATATCTTTCTTCATTCCGGTCCACCAGAAAGTATCCTTCAAATCCAAATACATCTTGGTATTTCCTGGGTGAATCGAATATGGTGAATCATGTGCCTCTTGCAGAATCAACTTCCTGATCTCCGGGTCATTGGGCACATAAACACGGTCTTCAAACCATAGGGTGTCGTGCTCATCCTCACGAAATCCTTTAGCCTTTCCTTCGCTCATTTTCTCCTTTATAGAGGCAATCTCCTTGTCAGTCTTCTGAGCTTCTCTGATGCTATCCATCAAAGTTGACTGAATCTCCAATGCTGCTACATAGCCTCTCGGAACTATTTCCAAACATAGCTCACGAAGATCCTCGGCTAACACCTTTGGTATTTCTCCCGTCATTAGTGTATTGACATGGCTCTTACGGCTCAATGCGTCAGCTACTACATTAGCCTTTCCGGGATGGTAATGCAATCTCATATCATAATCCTTGATGAGCTCCAACCATCTCCTTTGTCTGAGGTTTAACTCCTTCTGCGTGAAAATGTATTTCAAACTCTTGTGATCCGTGTACACTCACAATGATTTCCAATGAGGAAATGTCTCCATGTTTTCAATGCATGCACTACGGCTGCTAACTCCAAATCATGCGTGGCATAATTCAATTCGTGGGGTTTCAGTTGTCGTGAGGCATATGAAACAACTCTCCCTTCCTGCATAAGCACTGCTCCAAGTCCTCGTCGTGAAGCGTCGCAATACACCTCATAATCCTTGGTCTGGTCTGGCAAAATCAACACTGGTGAAGTAACCAAGCGTTTCTTCAACTCCTGGAAACTAGCCTCACACTCCTCAGTCCATATGAACTTGGTATCCTTCTTTAACAACTCCGTCATAGGTTTTGCAATTTTGGAGAAATTCTCAATAAATCTCCGGTAGTATCCTGCGAGTCCAAGGAAACTCCGGATCTCTCCAACTGTTGTTGGTGCCTCCCACTTGGTCACGGTATCAACTTTAGTGGGATCAACTGCTATTCCTTCTCCGGATATAACGTGTCCGAGGAATCCTACTTCCTTCAACCAAAACTCACATTTGCTAAACTTGGCATATATTTGATGTTCCCTGAGCTTTCCAAGAACCAAACGCAAATGTTCCTTATGCTCCTCTTCATTCTTCGAGTAAACCAGAATATCATCAATGAACACCACGACGAACTTATCCAAGAACTCCATAAACACTTTGTTCATCATGTTCATAAAATAGGCAAGTGCGTTAGTCAGACCAAATGACATAACGGTATACTCGTACAGCCCATACCTAGTGTTAAAAGCTGTCTTAGGTATATCCTGTTCTTGAATCTTCAACTAGTGGTATCCTGATCGCAGATCGATCTTGGAAAATACCTTAGCTCCTTGCAATCGATCAAACAGATCATTGATCATTGGTAGTGGGTACTTGTTCTTGATCGTTACTTCATTCAACCCACGATAATCAACAACCATCCTTAACGATCCATCCTTTTTCTCCACTAGAAGTACTGGTGATCCCCAAGGCGACGAACTTGGGCGAATATATCCTTTATCCAGTACTCCTTAATCTGCTTCTTAATCTCCACCAAATCCTTTGCGGGCATCCTGTATGGTCTCTTTGATATTGGCCCTGTGCCTGGCAATAGCTCAATCAAAAACTCAATATCTCTATCCGGTGGCATGTGTGGCAACTCTTCGGGAAATACGTTAGGGAAATCCCTTACCACTGGTACTTCCTCCTGCACAACTCCTGATAAGGGATTTACTTGTGTCCTATTTGGCGCATGCCGGGATACATACTTGATCCTTCTTCCTCCTGGCGTCGTAAGCAAAATTGTCTTACTAGCGCAATCGATGTTTCCCCCATACATCGACAGCCAATCCATACCGAGAATTACATCCAAACCTTGGGATTCCAGAATAATTAAATCCGTTGGGAAAATATGCCTTCCTGTACTTAATGGCACTTGGAAACATCCTTGACTGGCCATATACTCCGCTCCTGGTGAGCTTACTAGCATAGGTGTTCTAAGAACCTTAGTGGGCAAGTTATACTTATCCACAAATCCCCTTGATATGTATGAATGCGATGCACCAGTATCAAAAAGAACGAGTGCAGTAAATGACTTAACCAAAAACTTACCGATTACTACGTCCGGCTGCTCTTCAACCTCCTCCACATTAACATGGTTCACCTGTCCCCTGTTGAAAGGGTTCGGCTTCTTCCCAGAGATTCCATTGTCATTCTGGCCTTCAGGACATTCATTGGCATAATGTCCGGTCTTCTGACACTTAAAGCAAGTGACTTGGCTCAGGTCTTTCTTGGCTGGGGTTGATGGGTTGGTACGGTTCTGGCCGTTGCTTCCTCCATTACCATTACCATTCTTGGTGCCATTGTGATTGTGCGAGCTACCTCCTCCATGGGTATGCTGAAAATGTCCTCCCGATCTAGGGGTAAATCGCGGCTTCTGCTGAGCTCCTGAATTGTACTTTCCTTGTGCATACTTCCTCTTGCGATTTTCAATTTGCTGCTGCTTCCCTTCAATCATAAGAGCACGATCTACCAACTCCTGGTAGTTGGTGAAGGTTGCTACCATGAACTGCATGCTCAACTCATCATTCAGTCCTTCCAGAAACTTCTCCTGCTTAGTTGCATCCGTAGAAACGTCATCTGGGGCATAACGTGCTAATTTACTAAAGTCCTCCACATATTGGCAAACTATCCGTCCTCCTTGGCGCAAGTTGCGAAACTCTCGCTTCTTCAAGGCCATAGCTCCTGCTGAAACATGGGCAGTTCGAATAGCCTGCTGAAACTGTCCCATGTGACAGTGTCGACAGGGAAAGTGGCTATGAAATTCTCCCACCATGATGCTGCGGGTCCTTCAAGCTGATGTGTGGCAAACTTCACCTTCTCCGCATCCGTGCATCCTGCTGTGGTCAACTCTCTAGCTATCTTGCGGAGCCAATCATCTGCTACTATCGGCTCGGTGCTACTGGAAAACACCGGCGGATTCAGCCTAAGAAAACGGGCTAAGTGATCAACAGGTGGTGGTGGTGGTGGGTTGTTGTTGTTGTTCCCCTGATTCTGATTCTGGACTAGCAACTGCATCAATGTGTTCTGCTGCTGGATCAACTGAGTGAGCTCCGGTGGGAAGGTAAATCCGGGGTCACGTCTCGGAGGCATCTGAGGGTTTAGAAAAGATGAGATTTAAGAATAGAGGGGGTCTAAAGAGAAAACACTACCCATATGCACATGAGGCAAAAGAAAACATTTCACTTCATTCAATCAAACAAGGGCATACAATCGATCTAACTATCGCAAAAGTGCTCAGACTACTGTATTTACATGGTGGACTACTACTACTGATGAGGTGGTCTACTAGAAATATTCTTCGGTTGCAGACTCCATGATATCTGCTCCGGCTTCCTCAACATAGTCATCATCGCTATCATCTGGGCCCGAGTTGGTGTCGTCGATGATGATGTAGTCTTCCGGGCGAATCTCCTTGGGTTCTTCATCTTCATCTATTGGTGTAGGGCCTCCCATAAATATTCCGATCTTCATTGTTAGGTCGACATTCTTATCCACTAATACTTCAATTTCTTCTTCATAATCTTCATGTGTAGCCTTGAGTTCTTCCTCCAGTTCCTTGATTCTTGTCCTTGCCTTCTTCAGGTCTATCATGTTGGCGCACATCTGGTTCTCCTGACGTCGAATGTGCTGGTTTAATTCCTGGATAAAAGCTGCAATTGATCTATCCTTTCTGGTGCTGATCATCTCCCAGTGCTCATCTCGGCGCCCACAAATCTGGTAGATAGTATCCTTGAGATCATTGTCGTAGACTTCTCCAATGTGTCCCATGGTGATCCAAGTACTAGATACTCAAGATGTCCATAACCGGGGACACGGCTAACCATGATTAGTTTATACACTCTGTAGAGGTTTGCACACTTTTCCCCACAAGACTCGATCGCCTCCATTTGGTTTCTCGCACTACACAGTGTTTGAGAAACGGATGACCGAGACATAGTCTTTCAGAAGCGCTAGCACCTTACGATGGATGGACCGTTACACCTACTTTCCCCTACATCTGCTAGTCCATCCTGTAAGAGTTCGCATGACTTAATCAACTATGTTAGAGCCCATAATAGCTTGTGGCTGCACACGGAAGTTTCTAGTATGAAAAATCTCATGATCCCTTTGGGCCTGGGTGGCGGTCCATAAAGAAAAACAGGCAATCCTGGAATACCCAGGTACCTCAATCCACCCAGATGTGTATTTAAGTTGCCACCTTAGATAAACCATTAATTAACAAACTCACATTTGTCATGGATATCACTCACCCAATCCACATCTACTAGCATAGCATGGCATAATAGGCAAACGTAGAGTAACTCCCAAAGGTTTGATAATACAACAGGTAATGGGTACTACCTCAACTACTTCCCAAACCCACAATTTAATTAGATCCTAATCATGCAATGTTTGAGGATTGATCTAATGCAATAAAACTGGGTAGTAGGAGGTATGATCAAAGTGTTACTTGCCTTGCTGATGATCCGCGAAACCTAGAGACTCGAAGTAACAGGCGGCGCACTCCGGGTATTCTATCACAGACAAACAAACAAGCATACAATAAGTACTCAACTAATGCACAGGTAAAACTCAAATAAGAGAACTAACCAGAAAGTTCAACTTAAGAAAACTGGTTTGCAAAAAGAATCAAATCAAACAAAGCAACGAAAGTCAAACGGCAAAAGAAACAAGCTTCATTTACTATTCTGGATCTAGGGCAATTTTTACAGTGGCAAAAACTTGTTTAAGTTGGTTAAACGGATAGAGGGTTTCGAGAGGAAACTCCAGGCGCTTGAATCGCCTGATTCCGATAAACGAGTGAAAAGTTATACTAAAATGAAAATCGGATCAGGAATCACGATCAGAAAAATCACGGATTTAATCCGAGAAAAGAAAAACGACGAACGTTCCCTAGAACGAATGAACGAACGAACGCTCGCTATTTAAATAAATCTGAAAACCGATCTATTTAAAAAACTGAAACTAAAAAAAACGAACAAAACCGTCGAAAAAACCGAACAGTTTTTCGAAAAAAAACCGACGTCTAAAAAAAACTACCCGGGAGCTCCGGCGAGGCTCCGGCGGCGGCGGCGGTCGGCGGGGGCGGCGGCTCTAGGGCGGCGGGAGCGGCGTGCTAGGGTTTGGGGAAGGTCGCGGGCTGGGTTCCCCGGCTTATAAAGCCTGGACGGGCCTAGTGTCCGGGTCGGACACGGCCCGTAGGTCGGTTGCGTTTTTTTAAATTATTCTGCGCAGAAAAACAAATAAAAGAAATACTAAAAGGACTCCACAAACCCCGAAATAAATTTTCCCTGGCTTCTAAAATCAAGCCGCACAAGGTGAACATTTATTTGGGGCCTAAATACAATTTTGAAAAACACACATTTTTCCTAAATTCAAATAAAATATCAAAAACTCCGAAATAAAATCTTATTTGATCTTATTATTAAATCCTCAATATTTCCTTATTTTGGGAAAGTCATTTTATTCCCTCTCTCATATTTTTGTAATAGAAATAATTGATGATAAAATAATTAAAATCAAATGATCCTATTCTCAAAATTTGAGAAAACTCAAATATGAAAATAACGAAATCCCCAACTCTCTGCGTGGGTCCTTGAGTTGCGTAGAATTTCTAGGATCAAAACCAAAAGCAAATAAATTATGATATGCAATTATGATCTAATGTATAACATTCCAAATTGAAAATTTGGGATGTTACAATTTCTTCCCTAACTTTGGAGGATGGAACCATAAGTGATGATCATGCCAGCAAAGAATCTATCATCTATCATTCCTTCAAAGAAAAACTTGGGACCTCCTCTAAGCATGAGATGAAATTTAACCTCTAAACCACCATCAAGAAAATTGAGGGGCTAGATGATCTCACTCTCCCTTTTACTGGACATGAGATTGATCTAGTTATCAAAGATATGTCTGCTGATAGGGCACCGGGTCCCGATGGTTTCAATGGCGCATTCTTGAAATCTTGTTGGCACATAGTAAAGGAAGACTTTTATGCCCTTTGTGATCAGTTCTTTGAAGGAGGTCTAAACTTAGAAAGCATTAATGATGGTTACATCACACTCATTCCAAAAGTTGCTGCACCTCAAGGCGTCAATGACTTTTGACCGAATACTCTGCTAAATTGTTGTCTCAAAGTCATTACAGAACTTCTAGCTAATCGACTACAAAAGCTCATTATGAAGATAATTCACCGTAACCAATACGGTTTTCTAAAAAAGAGGTCCATACAGGACTGCCTTGCATGGGCGTTTGAATACATTCATCAGTGCCAAACCTCAAAAAAACCAATTGTTCTACTCAAGTTGGATTTTTCAAAAGCATTTGATACTATTGAACATGATGTTATGCTGGAAATCATGAAACACATGGGATTCAATGATAAATGGTTGGGGTGGATAAGAACAATTTTCTCCTGTGCGAAATCCTCAGTCCTCCTTAATGGTGTCCCGAGCAGACAGTTTAATTGCATTTGTGGAGTTCGACAAGGTGACCCACTGTCTCCCCTCATATTTTCCATGGCGACAGACCTATTGCAAGCTGAAATAAATGAATCTTTTTCAAAGAAATGAACTTCAACTGCCCTTCTCCCACCCAAACCAATCGGACTATCCTGTGATCCAGTATGTCGACGATAGAATCATGTTGCTCCCAGCATGTTCATACCAAGCTACACTTGTTAAGAAAATCCTTACTGATTATGCAACATCTATTTGACTAAAGATTAACTTTCACAAGTCAACCCTTGTGCCCATGAATTGCGATGCCGCAATCGCTCAGCATATTCCACAAATCTTCGGTTGCGTGGTAGGGAAGCTATCTTTTACCTACCTAGGGTTACCCATGGGCTCCTCTAAACCAACAGTGCAGGATCTCATGCCTCTAGTCTGTGGAGTTGAACGAAGGCTTTCATCAACTCTCTCTGTGATCTCTTATGGAGGGAAACTGTCACTACTGACTCGGTTATCATGCAACTTATAATATTTGTGCTTTGCGCCCTGAAATTGCCACTAAAGATTAATGAAGTCCTTGATAAAATCACAAGAAAATGCCTATGGACAAAGAAGACCGATAATGGCGACAAGTGCAACTCTTTGGCTTCGTGGCAAATGGTTTGCAGACCCAAGGAGTGTGGAGGGCTCGGGGTGCTTGACCTGCAAACTCAAAGTGATGTTCTACTCATGAAATATCTACACAAATTCTATAACCACTGGGATTTGTCATGGGTTGATTTGATTTGGTCCACATATTATGCCGACAAAATTCCACATGCTTCAGACCCATGCGGCTCATTCTGGTGGAAAGTTGTGCTGAAGCTTAGTCCAATCTATAGAGGCATCTCACGTGTCATCGTTCGCAGAGGTGACACTGCACTTATGTGAAAGGACCTATGGTTGGATGATATCCTTGCAGATTCACCCCCCGTGCGTTCTCATATACTAAGCTTGAAGATATTTCGGTCAGGGGTTTCCTAGGCCGCACCAACCTCAATGAAACCTTTCACCTACCCCTTTCCATGCAAGCCCATAATGAGCTGCGCCATATCCAGGAACTTACTGCACATGTTGGCAATGATGTTGTAGATGACATGGATTCTTGGGTCTATGTGTGGGGTTATGTGATCGGGGCTGCCAAAAGATACTACAACTTCTACTTCTGGGAGGCTACTCCACACAAAAGTTATAAATGGCTCTGGAAATCTTCGGCCACAATGAAAATAAAGATTTTTCGATGGTTGCTTCTATCAGATCGTCTAAACACCCGAAATATGCTCAAGAGAAAGCACTATAATATTGGTCACAACCATGGCTGCATCCTATGTGGCAGCTCTGACGAGGAGACACTTGAACGCATGATCTTTAGTTGTCAATTCAGTTCGTCTTGTTGGGACACTTTGAACATTCATTGGCCTACTCATGGAGATAGACTTCAGTGGATCCAGGAAGCCAAATCAGTGTGGAACAACCCTATGTTCATGGAGATCTTCCTGTATGCCTCTTGGAGTTTGTGGAAAGAGAGAAATGATATGCACTTCCGAAGGGTGGACCCTACTTTCAGCTCATGGACAAGAAGATTTAATGGGGACTTCTCTCTCCTCATACATAGAGCCAAAGAGAAGCATATATAGTTTATTTCCTCCTTCATTCAATCTTTTGTTCTCCCTTAGTCTAGCTATTCTTTTGAGCTCCCACAATACTACTCTCTTTTAGAATGGCCATGGATGTAAGGTTATGACCTTGTAAGACCTTTTTTGATACTTTAATTTAATACATATAGTAGGAGCCTCTCCTACTGTTTCAGGTGTCAAAAAAAAAGATAGCCTCAAGTAAGATTACCGATATTGTTGGAGACAAAAGAGGGGATGCCCTTCAGGGCATCCCCAAGCTTAGGTGCTTGGATCTTCCTTGAATATAACCTTGGGGGTGCTTTGGGCATCCCCAAGCTTAGGGTCTTCTCACTCCTTACTCTCCTCATATCGATATCTCACCCAAAACTTGAAAACTTCAATCACACAAAACTTAACGGAACTTCGTGGGATAGGTTAGTATGATAAACACAAATCATTCACTTTGGTACTGTCAAAGACAAGATTCATAATTGTTCTCACGCAATACCTATTGTACCTTAACATTTCCACAATTTATATTAAGCAATATAAGCCATAGAAACTAGGAATCAAGCAAACCATGCATTGAAAACAGAATTTGTCAAAACAGAACAGTCTGTAATGATCTGGAGAACTACCATTATTCAATTGTTCTTTATGGCATACATGTCATCACCATAATCATCATAGATAGCAACTTTGTAATCATAGTCAATTGAAGCCTCATCCAAAATGGTGGATTCATCACAAAATAAAGTCATGACCTCTCCAAATCCACTTTTGTCATTATAATCATCATAAATAGGAGGCATGCAGGCAATCATTATAACAAATTTCCACATCAAATCTTGGGGGACTAAAAATATCATCTTTATCAAACATAGCATCCCCAACGTTATGTCTTTACATATCATTGGCATAAATGGATATTCAAATAACTCATACTAACAACATCGCAATCATGCTCATCATTTGTACCAAACATTCTATTGAATTCTTCTTCTATCAATTGAGCACAATTTTCCTTTCCATCATTTTTACGAAATGCATTATAAAGATGAATAATATAATGCAAACTCAATTCCATTTTTTGTAGTTTTCTTTTATAAACCAAACTAGTGATAAAACAATAAAGTAAAAGATTTAATTGCAAGATCTAAAGATATACCTTCATGCACACACCTCCCCGGCAACGGCGCCAGAAAAGAGCTTCATGTCTACTACACAACTTGTTCTTGTAGAATCATGTTGGGCCTGCAACAAATTTCCCTCAAGTGGATGACCTAAGGTTTATCAATCCGTGGGAGGTGTAGGATGAAGATGGTCTCTCTCAAACAGCCCAGCAACCAAATAATAAAAAGTCTCTTGTGTCCCCAACACACCAAATACAATGGCAAATTTTCTAGGTGCACTAGTTCGGCGAAGAGATTGTGATACAAGTGTAGTAATGATAGTAGATATTGATTTTTTTAATAGGAATAATAAGAAAACAGCAAGGTAGAAATTGGTAAAATGGAGCACAAACGGTATTGGAGAGGTCATGACTTTATTTAGTGATGAATCCACCATTTTGGATGAGGCTTTAATTGACTATGGTAACAAAGTTGCTATATATGATGATTATGGTGAAGACATCTATGCTACAAAGAATAATGTAAACCATGAAACTTGTCATCATGATTTTAATTTTCAATTGCATTATGCCAATCAAGTATCTCATGATAGTTATTTTTGTGAATTTTCTCCCACCGCTATTGATAAGAATAAATTTGCTTTTGTGGAGGGTAATAAAATTTTATACTTGTGGATCATGAAAATAATAATTTATGTTATAGTTATATTGTTGAATTCATTCATTATGCTACTTAAAATTATTATGAGGGAGGAACTTATGATTGTAGGAATTGCAAAATATAAAGTTTCCTCTCTATGTGTTGAAAGTTTTGTAGTTGCACTTGTTTTGCCTTCCCATGCTAGTTGATTATTGCTCCCATAAGTTGTTTGATCACAAAATCCATATCCTAGTTGAAAGTTATTGCTCCCATACGTTTTTTGATCAAATGTTCTTGCCATATGATTCATGATTCTCTTGTTATGTTTCAGTTCTTTACTTCTATGCGAGTATCATTGAAATCTTCATGCCTAGCTAAAAGGCATTAAAGAAAATTGCTTGTTGGGAGACAACCCAACACTTTTAGCTATTGTTTCTGTGTGTTCACATGATTATGCTACTTTAGTAATCATGTTTTATAGCTTTTTTCTATAAAGTACAAAGTAAAGCCTTTTGGGATAGTGTGGATGATAGTTGACTTTATTCTGTGCAAAAATAGAAACTTTTGCAACCAATAGCAAAACTGTTAAAAACACTGGCATGTCAAAAAATTCTGATTTTTTATAGATGATTTAAATATAAATTCCATATGTTTTCCTAATTTTTCTGAAATTTTGGAGTTATTACAAAAGTATGGTCAAAGTTTAGATCTTTACAGACTGTTCTGTTTTTGATCGATTTTGTTTTCAATGCATAGTTTGCTTGTTTTCTAGTTTCTATGGCTTATATTGCTCAATATAAATTGTGGAAATGATAAGCTACAGTAGGCATTGTGTGAGAACAATTATGAATCTTGTCTTTTACCGTACCAAAGTGAATGATTTGTCTTTATCATATACTAACATGTCTCATGAAGTTTTGTTATGTTTTGTGTGATTGAAGTTTTCAAGTTTTGGATGAGATATCAATATGTGGAGAATAAGGAGTGACAAGACCCTAAGCTTGGGGATGCCCAAGGCACCCCAAGGTAATATTCAAGGAAGACAAATCTTGGGGTGCCTTCCTTGGGGATTCCCCGGAAGGCATCCCCACTTTTGTCTCCATCATTATCAGTAACCTTTCTTGGAGAGTCATTTAATTTTATTATTATTTTCTTTCTATTATTTCTAATAATGTTTTGTGTCTTTTACTTCAATAAAAAAGTCAAGTCTAGCCTTTTCCATGCTTATTTTGCATGTCTATATGTGGCTGTTTGAAAATAGAAAGAAGCATGCTAGTGCGTAAATTGTTAAAAAATGTAAGAAAGTGATAAAATGTTGAAATGTTTTGCAAAATAAGCTATGATTAATTTTCTACAGTGTAACAAATTTTCTGAATTTTTTTAGTTAGTTAATTATGAATATTCTTGCATTCTTTACAGACTGTCCTGTTTTGGTAGATTGTTGTTATGTTTGCATATGTTTGCTTGTTTAATGATTCTATTTGAGGATAGGAGTATTAAATATGCAGAGGCATTTGGTATGCAATCTTAAATATTAATTTTAGTGATTTGTTACAGTAGAGAATGATAAGCTTTTTGCATTGATTTATACTAAATCATCTCACGAGTTCTTGTTGAGTTTTGTGTGGATGAAGTTTTTGAGATTTAGGAAAACCGTGATATGACACGAATGAAGAAGACACAAGAGATGAAGCTTGGGGATTCCCAAGGCATCCAAAATTAATATTTCAAGAAGCCTCAAGCATCTAAGCTTGGCAATGCCCAGTAGGTATCCTACCTTTCTTCATCAACAATTATCAGTTAGTATCGGTTGAGCCTAAGTTTTTGCTTCTTCACATGATGTGTGCTATTCTTGGACATCATTTTAGTTTGTTTTGCTTGCTGTTTTAATAAAATACTTAGATCTGAAGGTATTTTAAATAAGAGAGAGTCCTCAAATGGCTATCCAGTTACTTAACTACTCGCTTGATCTTCACTTATATCTTTGTGGAGTAGTTTGTCATTTACTCTTGTGCTTCACTTATATTATTTTGAGAGTTGATAATAGTGATGAAAGTTTGCACAAGCTATGAAATTGGTGCGAAAGTGATGGATATTCTAGAAGGATATAACAAAAACTTCCATGTAGATCATTTGATATGATAAGTTTCATTCCTTGCAATAGTTTTGCGATATGGAGATTGTAATATGTGAGCCATGTGGGTGAATAATTATGCTCTAGTAATAATATTGGTGTTATGGTTTGTGATTCCCTATGCAAGCACGAAAGTCAAAATTTATGCAATGAAATTACATCCTAATTGTGGGGCATTATTCAGTGTTACTTATGCTTAATGCTCATTTATGTGAATTTTCGTTTCTTGGTTGGTTGCTTCTCAATATTTTTGCTAGCCTCCATTTGTACTAAGTGAGAATACTACGTGTGCATCCAAAATCCTTAAACCCAGTTTTGCCACATAAGTGCATCATACCTGCCTATATGCGGTATTTTTGTTCCGTTCTAAGTAAATTTGTATGTGCCATCTCTAATTTTCAAAATGAATTTCCTTTTTGTGTGCTCGTACCACTCATGAAGCGGCAGGGGGTGGCTAATATTTTCCATGCTAGATATGTTATTATCAAGACAAGTGTTTATTCACTTGTCATTGCATGACAGTACCACGGTAATAGGGATGCCCAGTCCCGAAATGAAAAAGAAACTTACTTCATGTTGTTATATAATAATTTCCTTGGAAAGTGTTGGTATGGACGGCACCCGTGGAAACGGATAGTCGTGGCGTGTGAAAGTATGGTGAAAAAGGAATAAACTTTATTTTATGTTTGGGAACCACCTATGATATATCTAGCATGGAAAGTGTTGGTAATTACTCGGTCTTTTTTGTTGACGGGAAAAGTATGCCACTCAAAAAAAATTATCTCTCAATTTAAGATTTGAGCTCTAGCACCTCTACAAATCCCTACTTCCCCTGCGAAGGGCCTATCTATTTACTTTTATGCAAATTTTATTTTTATTTGAGTATCCATCTTCTCTTATAAAGCATTAACTAGGGAGAACTATGATCATACTTGAGCATTGGATGTGGCTAATATTCGAGTGTGTTTCGTGAATGGATCAATGATTGAGCATGATGGGCTAGGGATAACTTTCTTTAGTGTTGATATTTTCGAAGACATGGTTGCTTGTTGATATGCTTGAGTATTGATGTCTTCATGTCAAATTATAGACTATTGCTTTGAATCATTGAAGTCCAAATGTCCATGCTACAAAAGAAAGAGTATATGATGAATATAATAGGTAGCATTCCACAACAAAAATTCTGCTTTCAATTGCTACTTTATCATGATGAGTTTTATGAGAAAGAGTTGCTGTTATGATGGTAGGAAAAGTCACTGAAATTATCATTGATCAAACTTATGCACTGTGCTAGCATTCACACTTCATAAATTATTTCTTTTATCATTTACGTACTCAAGGACGAGTAGGAAATAAGCTTGGGGATGCTGATACGTCTCCAACGTATCTACAATTTATGAAGTATTCATGCGATGTTTACAACAATCTTATATGGTTTTGGTATGACTTGGATGGAACTAACCCAGACTGACATTGTTTTCAGCATAACTAAAAATGGTGTTGTTTTTTGTCCAGACATAAAAGTTCTCGAAATGCAATGAACTTTTTGTTGATTTTTTTGGAACAAAAGAGGCACTAGAAGCTTCGTGGGAGGGCCAGAAGAGCCACGAGGAAGGCACAACTCATCAGGGCGCGCCAGAGGGGCCTGGCTTGCCCAGATTGGTTGTTCCCACCTCTAGGCCCATCTTCGCATGATTCCAACACTGAAAAATCCTATAAGTGGAGAAACCATCAGAAATAATGCTAGATTGGAATTTCCGCCGCCGCAAGCCTCTGTAGCCACGAAAAACCAATCTATACCCCATTTCGGGACCCTGCCGGAGGGGGAAATCTTCACCGGAGGCCATCTTCATCATCCCTATGGTCTCCATGATGAGGAGGGAGTAGTCCACCCTCGAGGCTAATGGTTTGTACCAGTACCTATGTGTTTAATCTCTCTCTCTCTCTCATGTTCTTGAGATGTCACGATCTTGATGTATCGCGGGCTTTGTTAATATAGTTGGATCATATGGTGTTTTCCCCTGTCTATCTCATTGTCAATTGAGTTTTCGCTTTGAGATTTCGTTCTTATCGCATTGAATACTTTTATGGATTTGGGAGAACTTGATGAATGTCTTGCTATGAATACCTGTGGTGACACTAGGGTATCATATTGGTTCACTTGATATGTGTTTTGGCACTCAACTTGCGGAGGTGACATTGGGGTAATCTATGCATAGGGGTTGCTGCATGTTCTCGTCATTGTTTCTCCGATAGAAATCCTGGGGCACTCTTTGAGGTTCTTTGTGTTCGATTTAATATTATGAATTTGAAATTGTTTGATGCATATCATATAATCAACTCACAGATACTCGTAGTGAAATTGCAGTATCTAGGTGACATTAGAGTTGGTTGATGTGTATCATATGGTGCGATTTTAATACAAACTCTTGGTTAGATCACTCGGAAAGAATAGCTTTGTGTTATTTTAGTACGAACTCTTGATAGATTTATCGGAAAGAGTACCTTTGAGGTGGTTTCATAGCCTACAAATAATTTCTTTTTATCTTGTCCGCTAGATAAGAACTTTGGAGTGATTCTTCATCGCATGATGATACGTCCATTTTGCATCATGCTTTTATATCGATATTTATTGCATTATGGGCTATTATTACACATTATGTCACAATACTTATGCCTATTCTCTCTTATTTTACAAGGTTTACATAAAGTGGGAGAATGCCGGCAGCTGGGATTCTGGGCTAGAAAAGGAGCAAATATTAGATACCTATTCTGCACAGCTCCAAAAGTCCTGAAACTTCACGGAAGTCATTTTCAAAATATATAAAAAATACTGAGCGCAAGAAGTTCCGGAGGGGGGGCCACACCCTGCCCACGAGGGTGGGGGGCACGCTCTACCCCCCTAGGCGCGCCCCCTGCCTTGTGGGCCCCTGGTGGCCTTCCGGTGCCCATCTTCTACTATATGGAGTCTTTCGATGAGAAAAAAAATCATAAGCCAGCATTCGGGACAAGACTCCACCGCCACAAGGCAGAACCTTGGCGGAACCAATCTAGGGCTCTGGCGGAGCTGTTCTGCCGAGGAAACTTCTCTCCAGGAGGGGAAATCATCACCATCGTCATCACCAACGATCCTCTCATCGGGAGGGGGTCAATCTCCATCAACATCTTCACCAGCACCATCTACTCTCAAACCTAGTTCATCTCTTGTATCCAATTCTTGTCTCTGAGTCCGGGATTGGTACCTGTAGGTTGCTAGTAGTGTTGATTACTCCTTGTAGTTGATGCTAGTTGGTTTATTTGGTGGAAGATGATATGTTCAGATCCTATATGCATATTAATACCCCTATGATTATGAACATGAATATGCTTTGTGAGTAGTTACGTTTGTTCCTAAGGACATGGGAGAAGTCTTGCTATTAGTAGTCATGTGAATTTGGTATTCATTCGATATTTTGATGAGGTGTATGTTGTCTCTCCTCTAGTGGTGTTATGTGAACGTCGACTACATGACACTTCACCATTATTTGGGCCTAGAGGAAGGCATTGGGAAGTAATAAGTAGATGATGGGTTGCTAGAGTGATAGAAGCTTAAACCCTAGTTTATGCGTTGCTTCGTAAGGGGATGATTTGGATCCATATGTTTCATGCTATGGTTAGGTTTACCTTAATACTTTTGTTGTAATTGTGGATGCTTGCAATAGAGGTTAATCATAATTGGGATTCTTGTCCAAGTAAGGACAGTACCCAAGCACCGGTCCGCCCACATACCAAATTATCAAAGTACCGAATGCGAATCATATGAACGTGATGAAAACTAGCTTGATGATAATTCCCATGTGTCCTCGGGAGCGCTTTTCTCTATATAAGAGTTTGTCCAGGCTTGTCCTTTGCTAAAACAAGGATTGGGCACCTTGCTACACTTTATTTGCTTTTGTTACTTGTTGCTTGGTACCAATTATCTTATCACAAAACTATCTGTTACCTATAATTTCAGTGCTTGCAGAGAATACCTTGCCTAAAACCGCTTATCATTTCCTTCTGCTCCTCGCTGGGTTCGACACTCTTACTTATCGAAAGGACTACAATAGATCCCCTATACTTGTGGGTCATCAAGCACCTTTGGTTGGTGGAATTTGGTAAGGAAAAATTTATATAGTGTGCTGAAATTTACTGTCACTTGTTACTATGGAAAGTAATCCTCTGAGGGGCTTGTTCGGGGTATCTTCACCCCAACCAGTAGAGCAAAGAGTTCCTCCTCAACCTATTGAACCTACTGAAAATGAAAATGCCTACTTTGAGATTCATTCGGGTATGATCGAAAAACTGCTAGCTAATCCTTTTGCAGGAGACGAAACAATGCATCCTGATGAGCACCTAATATATGTGGATGAAGTTTGTGGATTATTTAAGCTTGCAGGTGTGCCCGATGATGTTATTAAGAAGAAGGTCTTCCCTTTATCTTTGAAGGGAGATGCATTGACATGGTATAGGCTATGTGATGATATGGGATCATGGAACTACAAACGGTTGAAATTGGAATTTCATAAGAAGTTTTATCCTATGCATCTTGTTCATCGTGATCGCAATTATATATATAATTTTTGGCCTCGTGAAGGAGAAATCATCGCTCAAGCTTGGGGGAGGCTTAAATCAATGTTATATTGATGCCCCAATCATGAGCTTCCAAGAGAAATAATTATTCAAAATTTATATGCTCGGCTTTCTGATAGCAATCGCACCATGCTCGATACATCTTGTGCTGGCTCTTTTATGATGAAGACTATTGAATTCAAATGGGATTTATTGGAAAGAATTAAACACAACTCTAAAGATTGGGACCTCGACGAAGGTAAGAAGTCCGGTATGACACCTAAGTTTGATTGTGTTAAATCTTTTATGGATACCGATGTTTTCCGTAAATTTAGCACTAAATATGGACTTGACTTTGAGATAGTAGCTTCTTTCTGTGAATCTTTTGCTACTCATATTGATCTCCCTAAAGAGAAGTGGTTTAAATATCATCCTCCCATAGAAGTAAAATTAGTTTCACCTATTAAACTTGAAGAAAATACTGTCACTTATAGTGATCCTATTGTTCCTACAGCTTATGTTGAGAAACCACCTTTTCCTGTTAGGATAAAAGATCATGCTAAAGCTTCAACTGTGGTTTGTAAAAGCAATATTAGAAGGTATACACCTCCTGAACAAGTTAAAGTTGAACCTAATATTGCTATTGTTAAGGATCTCTTGGCTGATAATATTGATGGGCATGCTATTTATTTATGTGACGAAACTGCTAGAATTGCTAAACCTTGTGCTAAAGATAAACATAGACCTGTGGTAGGCATGCCTGTTATTTCTATTAAAATAGGAGATCATTGTTATCATGGCTTGTGTGATATGGGTTCCAATGCTAGTGCAATACCTATTGACTTATACCAAGAAATTATGCATAACATCACACCTGCTGGGTTATAAGATATTGATGTCACAATTAAACTTGCCAATAGAGATACTATTTCACCAATTGGTATTGTTAGAGATGTTGAAGTTTTGTGTAGGAAAACTAAATATCCTGCTGATTTTCTTGTCCTTGGTTCCCCACAAGATAGCTTTTGTCCCATTATATTTGGTAGACCCTTCTTGAACACAGTTAATGCTAAGATAGATTGCGAAAAGGATGTTCTTACTATTGTCTTAGGTGATATGTCTCATGAGTTCAACTTTTCTAAATTTCGTAGACAACACCATGAAGAGGAATTTCCTAGTAAAGATGAAATTATTGGTCTTGCTTCTATTGCCGTGCCTCCTAGTGATCCTGTAGAACAATATTTGCTAGACCATGAAAATGACATGTTTATGAATGAAAGAAGGGAAATAGATGAAGTATTCTTTAAATAGGAACCCATCCTGAAACACAATTTGCCTGTCGAAATCCTAGGGGATCCTCCTCCACCCAAGGGTGATCTCGTGTCTGAGCTCAAACCGTTACCTGATACTCTTAAATATGCTTATCTTGATGAGAAAAAGATATATCATGTTATTATTAGTGCTAACCTTTCAGAGCATGAAGAAGAGATATTATTAAAAACTCTGAAGAAGCACCGTGCTGCTATTGGATATACTCTTGATGATCTTAAGGGCATTAGTCCCACACTATGTCAACACAAAATAAATGTGGAGAAATATGACAAACTAGTTCGTGATCACCAACGACGGCTGAATCCTATGCTGAAAGAAGTGGTAAGAAAGGAAGTACTAAAGCTCGTTGAGGCAGGTATAATTTATCCCGTTGCTGATAGTCAGTGGGTAAGTCATGTCCATTGTGTCCCTAAAAAGGGAGGTATTACTGTCGTTCCTAATGATAAAGATGAATTGATTCCGCAAAGAATTATTATAGGTTATAGGATGGTAATTGATTTCCACAAATTAAATAAGGCTACTAAAAAGACCATTACCCCCTACCTTTTATTGATCAAATGCTAGAAAGATTATCCAAACATACACATTTTTTCTTTCTAGATGGTTATTTTGGTTTCTCTCAAATACCTGTGTCAGCTAATGATCAATCTAAGACCACTTTTACTGGCCCGTTCGGTACTTTTGCTTATAGACGTATGCCTTTTGGTTTATGTAATGGACCTGCTACCTTCCAAACATGCATGATGGCTATATTCTTTGACTTTTGTGAAAAGATTTGTGAGGTTTTCATGGAAGATTTCGCCGTCTATGGATCCTATTTTGATGATTGCTTAAGCAACCTTGATCGAGTTTTGCAGAGATGTGAAGAAACTAACCTTGTCTTGAATTGGGAGAAGTGCCACTTTATGGTCAATGAAGGTATTGTCTTGGGGCATAAAGTTTCTGAAAGAGGTATTGAAGTTGATAAAGCTAAGGTTGATGCTATTGAAAAGATGCCATGTCCCAAGGACATCAAAGGTATAAGAAGTTTCCTTGGTCACGCTGGTTTTTATAGGAGGTTCATTAAGGACTTCCCAAAAATTTCTCGGCCTCTAACTAATTTATTACAAAAATATATACCATTTGTTTCTTATGATGATTGCGTAGAAGCATTTGAAATACTTAAGAAAGCATTGATCTCTGCACCTATTTGTTCAGCCACCTGATTGGAATTTACCCTTTGAAATTATGTGTGATGCTAGTGATTATGTTGTAGCTGCTGTTCTAGGGCAAAGAGTTGATAAGAAATTAAATGTTATTCAATATGCTAGTAAAATTCTAGACAATGCTCAGAGAAATTATGCTACTACTAAAAACGAAATTTTGGCAGTTGTATTCGCTTGTGATAAGTTCAGACCTTATATTGTTGATTCTAAAGTAACTATTCACACGAATCATGCTGCTATTAAATATCTTATGGAAAAGAAAGATGCTAAACCTAGACTTATCAGATGGGTTCTCTTGCTACAAGAATTTGATTTGCATATTATCGATAGAAAGGGAGCTGAGAACCCCGTTGCAGACAACTTGTCTAGGCTAGAGAATGTTCTTGATGACCCACTACCTATTGATGATAGCTTTCCTGATGAACAATTAAATGTCATAAATGCTTCTCATACTACTCCATGGTATGTTGATTATGCTAATTACATTGTTGCTAAATTTATACCACCTAGCTTTACATACCAGCAAAAGAAAAAGTTCTTCTATGATTTGAGACATTACTTTTGGGATGACCCACATCTCTATAAAGAAGGAGTAGATGGTGTTATTAGATGTTGTGTACCTGAGCATGAACATGAACATATCCTACACAAGTGTCACTCCGAAGCTTATGGAGGACACCATGCTGGAGATAGAACTGCACACAAGGTATTGCAATCCGGTTTTTATTGGCCTACTCTCTTCAAGGATGCCCGTAAGTTTGTCTTATCTTGTGATGAATGTCGAAGAATTGGTAATATTAGTAGACATCAAGAAATGCCTATGAATTATTCACTTGTTATTGAACTATTTGATGTTTGGGACTTTGATTATATGGGACCTTTTCCTGCCTCCAATGGATACACACATATTTTAGTTGCTGTTGATTACGTTACTAAGTGGGTAGAAGCTATTCCAACTAGTAGTGATGATCACAACACCTCTATTAAGATGCTTAAAGAAGTTATATTTCCAAGGTTTGGAGTCCCTAGATATTTAATGACTGATGGTGGTTCACATTTTATTCATGGTGCTTTCCGTCAAATGCTTGCTAAGTATGATGTTAATCATAGAATTGCATCTCCTTATCACCCACAGTCTAGTGGTCAAGTAGAATGGAGTAATAGAGAGCTCAAATTAATTTTTCAAAAGACTGTTAATAGATCTAGAAAGAATTGGTCCAAGAAACTTGATGATGCATTATGGGCCTATAGAACTGCGTATAAAAATCCTACGGGTATGCCTCCGTATAAAATGATTTATGGAAAAGCATGTCACTTACCTCTCGAACTAGAACATAAGGCTTATTGGGCTATTAAAGAACTCAATTATGATTTCAAACTTGCTGGTGAGAAGAGGTTATTTGACATTAGCTCACTCGATGAATGGAGAACCCAAGCCTACAAGAATGCCAAATTATTTAAAGAAAAAGTTAAAGATGGCATGACAAAAGAATACAAAAGCATGAGTTTAATGTAGGTGATTATGTATTGCTATACAACTCTTGTTTAAGATTTTTTGCAGGAAAAGTTCTCTCTAAATGGGAAGATCCTTACGTTATCGAGGAGGCCTATCGTTCCGAAGCCATAAAAATCAACAACTACGAAGGTACAAATCCGAAGGTGGTGAACGGTCAAAGAATTAAACATTATATCTTAGGTAATCCTATAAATGTTGAAACCAATGTTATTGAAACCGTAACCCCAGAGGAATACATAAGGGACACTTTCCAGAATGTTTCAGACTCCGAAAAGTAATAGGTATGTGTTACGGTAAGTAAACCGACTCCAAAATAGTTCTAATGGCAATTTTTCTCCGTTTTGGAATATTTAGAAAAATGGAAAAATAAGAAGCAGTCCGGGAAGGACATAAGGGCTCCATGAGGGTGGACGGTGCGCCCTACCCCCCTGGGGGCGCCCCCTGCCTTGTGGGCACCTCGTGTGCTCTCCGGACTCTGTTTTCTTGCACGTTACGTATTTTGGGCAGTAAAAGTTCATTATATAATCTCCCGGAGGTTTTGACTCATGTATCACGCAAATATCTCTTGTCTTTGTTTAGAGTTGTTTATATGACAGATCTAGATCGTCATGTCGTCCTCAAGTGCCACCGAGGACAAGTTCTTCGAGAAGGTCATCAACCCCTACCTCGCGGAGGTGCTGCAACACCCTCAAACCATTGAGATGCGTGAGGGGTTGTTGCACATCGGCGATGTTGAGGGACCAAGGAGGACCGGAAGCATGGAAACAAGGCTCGAGGCAATGGAGCAACAAGTTTTCAGGTGCCAGTAGATGGTGGAGCGTGGACTTGACTCCAATCACATTATGATCATAGAGTTAACCAACAACCACAAGCTGGATGCCAAGGACATTGGGGAGGCCATCTTCAAGCTTCACGAGAAAATTGAGCACCTCCTAGCCTAGATCTATGACCTGCAAAACCAAAACTATGAGTATGAGTATAGGTTCAAGAGGATGAGTTTGGCTGCAGACTTGAGGATTCAGGAGACTCGGTCATCCTTCTATGGTGGCGAGCCTATGCCTTGGAATAAGGACGACAAGCCTACATCATCAAGAACTCCACCCTCTCCACCAATAAAGAAGAATTGAGTATCTAGTATGGGCACTCCCCTTGGAAACTGTGAAGCTTGGGGGAGTGCCCCGGTATCGTATCACCATCACTTTTATCTTAACCATTTTTCTTAGTTCGATCATTTTGATAATATCTTGATCTAGTAGAATAAAGTTTTAGTATGATCTAGTTGTGAGTTTTGCTTTATGATCCTTCTATGTAATCGAGTCCGTGAGCTATGTATAATAAAGATTAGTGTTGAGTCAAGGGCTTGATTATTTTGCCATAATCTTGAGTGAATAAAAGAAAAGACAAATAAATAAAAAGAAACAAAGAGATCATATGGATCTTATGGAGAGTAATGAGCTCACATAGAAAGAGTATGATGAATAAAAGTTGTTGAGAGTTGACAAACATAGTTTTGGTCATCGTTGCAATTAATAGGAAGTAATAAATAAAGAGAGGTCTTCACATATAAATATACTATCTTGGACATATTTTATGATTGTGAGCACTCATTAAAATATGACATGCTAAAGAGTTGACGTTGGACAAGGAAGACAACGTAATGGTTATGTTTTCTTACATCTGAGATAAATTATATTGTCATGGATCATCCAACATGATAGAGCTTGCCTTCTCCCTCATGCTAGCCAAATTCTTTGCACCAAGTAGAGATACTACTTGTGCTTCCAAACACCCTTAAACCAGTTTCGCCATGAGAGTCCACCATACCTACCTATGGATTGAGTAAGATCCCTCAAGTAAGTTTTCATCGGTGCAAGCAATAAAAATTGCTCTCTAAATATGTATGACTTATTAGTGTGGGAGAAAATAAGCTTTATACGATCGTGTGATATGGAAGAAATAAAAGCGATGGACTGCATAATAAAGGTCCATATCACAAGTGGCAATATAAAGTGACGTTCTTTCGCATAAAGATTTTGTGCATCCAACCATAAAAGTGCATGACAACCTCTGCTTCCCTCTACGAAGGGCCTATCTTTTACTTTTATCTCCTACCTTGCATAAGAGTCATGGTGATCTTCACCCTTCCTTTTTACATTTTATCTTTTGGGAAGCACAACATGTTGGAAAGATCCTGGTATATATGGCTAATTGGATGTGAGTTTTCATGAACTATTATTGTTAACATTACCCTTGAGGTAAAACATTGGGAGGCAAAACTATAAGCCCCTATCTTTCTCTGTGTCTGATTAAAACTCCATACACATAAGTATTGCGTGAGTGTTAGCAATTGTGAAAGACTATATGATAGTTGAGTATGTGGACTTGCTGAAAAGCTCTTATATTGACTGTTTCCTATGTTATGATAAATTGAAATTGCTCCAATGACTGAGATTATAGTTTGTTAGTTTTCAATGAAGTTTATGATTCATACTTGAAATTGTGATTGAATTGTTACTCTAGCATAAGAGATCATATGACAAGAATTATATAAGTTGCTGTTCTAAGAATGATCATGATGCCCTCATGTTCGTATTTTATTTTTATCGACACCTCTATCTCTAAACATGTGGACATATTTTTCGATTTCAGCTTTCGCTTGAGGACAAGCAAGGTCTAAGCTTGGGGGAGTTGATACGTCCATTTTGCATCATGCTTTTATATCAATATTTATTGCATTATGGGCTCTCATTACACATTATGTCACAATACTTATGCCTATTCTCTCTTATTTTACAAGGTTTACATAAAGAGGGAGAATGTCGGCAGTTGGGATTTTGGGCTGGAAAAGGAGGAAATATTAGAGACCTATTATGCATAACTCCAAAAGTCCTGAAACTTCACAGAAGTCATTTTTAGAATATATAAAAAATATTGAGCGCAAGAAGTTTCGGAGGGGGCCCACACCCTGCCCACGAGGGTGGGGGGCACGCCCTACCCCCTGGGCATGCCCCCTGCCTCGTGGGCCCCCTGGTGGACTTACGATGGCCATCTTCTACTATATTGAGTCTTTCGATGAGAAAAAAATCATAAGCCAGCTTTCGGGACGAGAATCCGCTGCTACGAGGTGGAACCTTGGCGGAACCAATCTAGGGCTCTGGCGGAGCTGTTCTGCTGGGGAAACTTCCCTCGGGGAGGGGGAAATCATCTCCATCGTCATCACTAACGATCCTCTCATTAGGAGGGGGTCAATCTCCATCAACATCTTCACCAGCACCATCTCCTTTCAAACCCTAGTTCATCTCTTGTATCCAATTCTTGTCTCTAAGCCCGGGATTGGTACCTGTAGGTTGCTAGTAGTGTTGATTACTCCTTGTAGTTGATGCTAGTTGGTTTATTTGGTGGAATGTCATATGTTCATATCCTATATGCATATTAATACCCCTCTGATTATGAACATGAATATGCTTTGTGAGTAGTTACGTTTGTTCCTGAGGACATGGGAGAAGTCTTGCTATTAGTAGTCATGTGAATTTGGTATTCATTCGATATTTTGATGATATGTGTGTTGTCTCTCCTCTAGTGGTGTTATGTGAACGTCGACTACATGACACTTCACCATTACTTCGGCCTAGAGGAAGGCATTGGGAAGTAATAAGTAGATGATGGGTTGCTAGAGTGACAGAAGCTTAAACCCTAGTTTATGCGTTGCTTCGTAAGGGGCTGATTTGGATCCATATGTTTCATGCTATGGTTAGGTTTACCTTAATACTTTTTTTGTAGTTGCAGATGCTTGCAATAGTGGTTAATCATAAGTGGGATGCTTGTCCAAGTAAGGACAGTACCCAAGCACTGGTCCACCCACATACCAAATTATCAAAGTACCGAATGCGAATCATATGAACGTGATGAAAACTAGCTTGACGATAATTCCCATGTGTCCTCGGGAGCGCTTTTCTCTATATAAGAGTTTGTCCAGGCTTGTCCTTTGCTACAAAAAGGATTGGGCCACCTTGCTGCACTCTTTTTACTTTTGTTACTTGTTGCTCGTTACCAATTATCTTATCACAAAACTATCTGTTACCTATAATTTCAGTGCTTGCAGAGAATACCTTGCTGAAAACCGCTTATTATTTTTTTCTGCTCCTTATTGGGTTCGACACTCTTAATTATCGAAAGGACTACGATAGATCCCCTATACTTGTAGGTCATCACACACGAGGGATGGTTATATGATACAATTATATTAGCATTGCTGAGAGATTCTTGTAGCGAAAGTATGGACCCTAGGCCTCGTTTTCAAGCATTAAAATACCGTTTGTGATCACTTTTGTTACTTGCTACCTTGATGTTTTTATTGTTCCTATTAAAAACTTAATATCTACTATCATTACTACACTTGTATCACCATCTCTTCGCCGAACTAGTGCACCTATACAAATTACCATTGTATTTGGTGTGTTGGGAACACAAGGGACACTTTGCTATTTGGTTGCAGTGTTGTTTGAGAGAGACCATCTTCAACCTACACCTCCCACGGATTGACAAACCTTAGGTCATCCACTTGAGGGAAAATTTCTATGGTCCTACAAAACTCTGCGCTTGGAGGCGCAACACGAGTCTTCAAGAATAAAGTTGCGTAGTAGACATTATTCTTCGACCTCTGAAGATCAACACGCCGCAGCTCTACCTAGGCCCAACAAAGAGGTCAGCATGCCGGTCTAAATCCTAAGAGCGCAGGGGTCTTGGGCCTATCGCTCTTTGCACTCCTGCATGTTGCGAACGCGGCCGGTGAGTAGACCTAGCCCCCTTTATACAAGCACAGGCTTTCTAGTCCAACCTGGCGCGCGCCACTCAGTCGCCGACATCTGGAAAGCTTCGGCTGATACTACGACGTCGGTTGCCCATATCTTGTCCCACTTGGCGGTTAGTGCGTATATGGCTAATGACCAACTCAGATCAAATATCCAAACTCGCGTATTATCATGAAATAACCACGGACAATGACCAGGGACTAGGCCAACCTCTCTCCTGGGTGGCCTCAACCTGCCATGTCGCCCTGCCACAAAGATCCACTCAGAGGGTCGTCGGGAAACATTTCCATTTAGCCCCTAGTCCATGAATCACTCGTGGGTACTATACGAGCCGACCCTACTTTAGTCACAACATGTATCATGTGTAATATGTATAGTATATACCCGTGATCACCATCCGAGTGATCACGGCCCGACAGTATGGCATGGCAGACAGACAAGAATGTAGGGCCACTAATGAAATACTAGCATACTATACTAAGCATTTAGGATTGCAGGTAAAGGTATCAACAGTAGTAGCAAAGAAAGGCTATGCAGCAGTATAGGATCATCCGAAAGCAGTAACATCTATTCTACTCTAGTGCGAGCAGTAGAGAGAAGGAGTAGGCGATATCAAGATGATCAAGGGGGTTTTGCTTGCCTGGAACCTTTGCTGAGAAGGAGGGGTCATCAACATCGTAGTCGATCGGGGCAGCAGTGGCGTCAGTCGCAAAGTCTACCACAGAGAAGAGGGGGAATAAAGAATGAATACAATGCAAACAGATGCATGACGATGCATAACATAACAATAGGTGGTGCTAGGTGTGCCCTAACACGGTACTAGGCGATACTGGCGAAGGGGGAAAACATTCGGGAAAGTATTCCCGAAGTTTGGCATTTTTTGACAAATGAAATGGAGGGGGACGGTTGCATGTTTGCTATGCTAGGGACGTATGGAAGACGAACGGACTACATATTCGGATTCGTCATATTTTTTGGGCAACTTTCATGTACAAAGTATTTTCATCCGAGATACGGTTTATTTTATATTAATTTTCAAAGTTTAAATGATTTTATGAATTTATTTACATTCCAAAATTTAATCAGCAAATACTTTGTCACTTAGTGTAGTGCCAGCCATAGTGTATGACAGGTGGGGTCAGGGTCAAAGTCAACAATCCAGTCAGCTGTTGACTGGGTCAACATTGACAGGTCAAACTGGTTGGTGGGACCCAGCTGTCATAGACAGTGTATATTATCAGTATTAGTTAGTTTAACAGAGGTGGGGGCAACATGCCGTAGTGTAGGACTAACTATATTAGAAATTTAAAATCAATAAAGGGGGAATAAGACTAATTAACAGAGGGGGTTAGTGCTAATTTAATTTTAGCCCCTAATCTACACAGGGACTGGCCCAGGTGGCAGGGGCCCTGGCAGCTACACACACGCACGGACACTGCATGCACACGACCCATCAACCAAAGGCATCAGTGACAGGTGATGATGGCCGGAGGCGGGCGCCGTCAGGCACACACGGTCGCAGGGAGGCGGGCGTGTGGGCGAGTAGAGCGTAGGGACAATGGTTGGCGCATGCGGGAAGGCCGCAGTGGTTGCGGCGGCAAGGGGCAGGCAGCGGTGGCTGCTAGACTAACATCGGGCAGTGGGAGCGTTGGGCGCAGGTGGATCCGGCACGGCCGCGTCCAGAGGTGCGTGGCAGGGGAAGGGAAGCACGCGGGAACGACAATGGCAGGCGCGAGACATCAGCTGTAGCGGCAGAAGCAAGCACCAACATTGGTAGCAGCGGCGACAGGGGCGGCGGGGCAGGGGAAGACTAGCGTGGGCATGGATACATTTGGTCCCTGGCGTGCACGCTGGCGAAGGGCGCGACAGTGGGACGCCGGGGCCATGACCTGGGCGGGCATGGGCGTTAGGGAGCGAGGCAGAGGTGAGGCGATTGGAGCGCCGGCCATCGCGACTTCCAGCGCGGGACGACAATGACGGGTATGGCGGCTACAACAAAAGGGACTAAGGGGGGAAAGGACGGGACGAAGGAGGAGGCTCACATCGGAGCCAATGGAGACCCCGGGGAAGTTGAGGGAGTTCGGTTGTGACGAATCAACATCGGTGACTGGCGGTGCAGAGGTTGAAGAAGAGGACGATCTGCTCGGTTTAGGTCATCCCTACATGCGTTCTCCAATTGTGTAGTAGGGGAAGGTGCGGTAGAGCACTGGGACATGTGGGTTCGTTGGGGTTTGGCTAGTGGCTGCGTGCTTCGCGTCGACACAGCGACGATCGAGCTCGAGCAACGACTTCGAGCGAGGAGAGGGCGAGAGCAGGGAGGATAGGTGATCTAGGGTCCGGGGATCATTGGGCCGGTTGGCTGCCACGCACGGCCATCGTAGGTGGATGGCCGCCATGGCACCCCTGCCTCCTCTAGTGAGAGGTGGGAGGCAATTGGGGGTTGGCCTGGGCCGTTTTGCTATATGGGCCAAGGGGCCTAGTAGATTAAGTTTCTTTTCTTTTTACTAGTATTTTTATTTACTTTTGTGTTTATTTATTTAGCTATTGCTTTGTACTTTCTTTTTGCATCAAAATACTTTTGTAAAATGTAAAACCCTGCCATATAATTACTATGCATTATTTTGCAATGCCACAAAAAGTTTGGGTTCAAAATAATTTATTAAGTTTGAGTTTATATTTAAAAGGGATAAAAAGGTGATGTTGGTCCACTATTTTAATCTCCATGGGGAATTTATAATTTGAAAAATGTTAATTCCTTTATGACAAATTGTTAGTGAATATTTGCAACCCACCGAACATTTTTGTTTTACCATTTTAAGAAATAATAATTTGAAATTATTTTAAATTTGAATTTGAATCGGGTTTGGATCAAAGTGAGTTTAACAAATAAACTGTGATGACATGGCACCATTAGGAGAGGATTACTATAGTTTAATTATTCGGGCATTACAATTCTCCTCCACTACAAGAAATCTCGTCCCAAGATTCAGGAGGTAGAGAAAAGGGGGAAGGTTATGGTTACGAAATTCTGGCGAGTTTTCTCAGTCTTGGTTGCTTTTCTCGAAGAGGTCGATCCATTACGTTGATTTCTTTGTTTCTCTGCATCAATGTATCATGATGTAGTTGTCGTTCTTCTTTTAGGATCTTCATCATACTTACGAGAGGATAAGAGGGGAAACTCTATAAGGACAAATTTTTAACAAGATTGAGCATCAGATGTTTAACTTAGGGGAAGAAGCATAAATCATTTCTCGAGTTGATTACATGAAACACATCGAGAGCATTAGAAGAGGGTACGAAAGTTTCAAATGGGTAGTTAACCGTTTGATGCTTGAAATAGAGTGTGAAAGGGTTTCAGAGCAACAGGAACAAGTATTGTGTATGATACCAGAATTGATGATCTCTCGAAAGGTGGCTCGTGAATTACATACGAGGCCACGCACGAGGAATAACCTTGGAAACAGGGGGTGTACAGGAGAGTTAGGTTTCGATCCTGTGGAACTATGGGTTATGGACCATGTTGGTTAAAGTAGAAAGGGCGCTGAGATCTTGCACGGTCATGGTAGCAAGGCAGGTCAGAGAATAGAATATCAGTTATACTAGCAACAATGTTGGTACCAAGGGCGAGGGACGCAGAGAACCATTTTCCTCCTCATTGAAACGAGGCGGACCAGTAGGTAAGATTCTCATCCACCAGCGGTTATAGATATGTTATCAACAATAGTAACAACGTTATACTAACCGAGTTGTACATCGAGGTGTGTACAAAATTTTATAAGAAAGCTTAAATAAAACAATGGAAAGGAAAAAAATGATTATCAGATTTAAACAGAACAATGGAAATGAAAGTATGTATACATGAATATTAGGTGTATCTCCTTCCCAAGATCAAGAAGAGCGGGATAATCATGACTGGACTGCAAGTTGATAACCATCTAGAAGAAGGGGCAGTGAAACTCATCATGTTACCCAAAATGGTGTTTGGATAATTGATCAAGAAACAATTAGCATTATGCTCCAAATATTCTTATTGCAAATCGGGGTACCATACACAAGCTTTGAGATAGCATTGGCATGTTGTTCAAGCAAAGGTCAGACTTTGGATACACAACGGATCCATCAGGAACAACTCATAGAATAAGTCTTATAATTTCCTCATGGAAGAATGGCCAACCTTGCTAAAAAGGAAACAACAACAATAGGTCCTCCGGCCAGGTGTTCTAGGCATGACATCACCTTATCGGGTCATATAAAGACCAACATTATAATTATTGGAAATATTTTCCAACCATCATATTTGACCGAGATTCATATCCAATTGGTGTCAGGATACCTCAGTCTCGGGATGCCCGAGAAGAAAAAGGTGCAACACAAACTGACGAGATGACATTGCAAGATTCTCGGGAACTGAACTATGAAAGAAAGTTCTAAAACAAGAGTTCATCATTAACCAAGGAGGAGATGAGGATGTGGCTAATGGACTCAGCGGTAATTCATCGAGATTTCCAAAAAGATGGGTTTCCACAATTACGTGAACTAGGAGATAACATTTTTCAGATCAACTGATATAATGATGTATGCCCGAGGACAACATCCACAATTAAACATTCATTGAAAGGTGCACCCGAAATATGGGCTTAGGTAGCATGATCGATGTTAGAATGGGGATTCAATAACCAATAATCTATGAATGAATTGTCGACCATTAACTCCAAAGCAATAGGGTTGCTAGAAGTACATAATCCAAGAAGCACTATTCACCTGTTGGTATCCTAGTTAGAACCAACATGGGGACCACGAAAGAATGGTAATGGTGAGAAGTATCTCTATACCAAGAATTCTTAAGAGGTGGAGCAATCCTCACAACATCTTGATAGAAAAGCGAATAATACTTGAAGGTAGAATATAATACAAATTGGATAGCAAGTTGCATCCATAACATGAACAAGTTTCTGATGAAAGGAAGGTAAGGATGTTGTCGATGGTAACTTGAATTACCAAGGTACGAGGATGGAACTTATAATCGTGAATTTGATTGATATCCTGGATGTAGCGACCAGACCTCAAACAGTCTGATCTCTGTGCTCAGGTGTCATCCCTGGATCAGTAATGCTGACACCACACCATACTTGAATGATTTATAACAGAGTAGCAATCACACACTTATTACATCGAGTGTCTCAATAGAGAACTTATTACAATAAATATGGCTTAAGGCCATCTAATAACGATAACAGCGGAAGGCTTGGAAGATAAGTGACCGTTACACCTACTTTCCCCTACATCTGCTAGTCTGCCTTGTAAGAGTTCGCACAACTTAATAAACTATGCTAGAGCCCATAATAGCTTGTGGCTGCACACGGAAGTTTCTAGTATGAAAAATCTCATGATCCCTTTGGGCCTGGGTGGCGGTCCAAAAGAAAACAGGCAATCCTGGAATACCCAGGCACCTCAATCCACCCAGATGTCTGTTTAAGTTGCCACCTTAGATAAACCATTAATTAACAAACTCACATCTGTCATAGATATTCACTCACCCAATCCACGTCTACTAGCATAGCATGGCATAATAGGCAAACATAGAAGTAACTCCCAAAGGTTTGATAATACAACAGGTAATAGGTACTACCTCAACTACTTCCCAAACCCACAATTTAGTTAGATCCTAATCATGCAATGTGTGAGGATTGATCTAATGCAATAAAACTGGGTAGTTGGAAAGCATGATCAAAGTGTTACTTGCCTTGCTGATGATCCGTGAAACCTAACGATTCGAAGTAACAGGCGGCGCACTCCGGGTATTCCATCACAGACAAACAAACAAGCATACAATAAGTACTCAACTAATGCACAGGTAAAACTCAAATAAGAGATCTAACCAGAAGGTTCAACTTAAGAACTACGGTTTGTAAAAAGAATCAAATCAAACGAAGCAACGAAAGTCAAATGGCTAAAGAAACAAACTTCGTTCTACTAATCTGGATATAAGTCAAATTTTACAGAAGCAAAAACTTGTTTGAGTTGGTTAAACGGATAGAGGGTTTCGAGATGAAACTCCAGGCGCTTGAATCGCCTGATACCCATAAACGAGCGAAAAGTTATACTAAAACGAAAATCGGATCAGAAATCGCGATCAGAAAAATCGCAGATTTAATCCGAGAGAAGAAAAATGACGAATGTTCGCACGAACGAACAAACGAACGCTCGCTATTTAAATGAATCGGAAAAACCGATCTATTTAAAAAAAAACCGAAACTAAAAAAACGAACAAAGCCGTCGGAAAAACCGAACGGTTTTTCAGGAAAACCGGCGACTAAAAAAAACTACCTCCGGCAACTCCGGCGACAGATCCAGCGGCGGCGGCGGCGCGGGGCGGCGAAGGCGGCGGTGGCGGCGCTAGGGCGGCGGGGCTGGGGCGCTAGGGTTTGGGAGTTCCCTGGCTGGGCTTCCCGGCTTATAAAGCCTGGACGGGCCTAGTGTCCGGGTCGGACACGGCCCGTAGGTCGCTTGCGTTTTTTTTTAATATTTCACACAGAAAAAAAATACTAAACGGACTCCAAAAATCCTGAAATAAATTTTCCCTGGTTTCTAAAATCAAGCCGGACAAAGTGAACATTTATTTTCTTATTTGATTTTATTATTAAATCCTCAATATTTCTTTATTTTGGGAAAGTCATTTTATTACCTCTCTCATATTTTTGTAAGAGAAATAATTGATGATAAAATAATTAAAATCAGATGATACTATTCTCAAAATTTGAGAAAACTCAAATATGAAAATAACGAAATCCCCAACTCTCTCCGTGGGTCCTTGAGTTGCATAGAATTTCTAGGATCAAACCAAAAGGAAATAAAGTATGATATGCAACGATGATCTAGTGTATAACATTCCAAATTGAAAATTTGGGATGTTACACTGGAAGAGTTCAAAATGTTGAAGATGATCATGACACATTTGTCGAGAGGTTTCTTGAAGATGTGACGGGTCATCGACAACATCAAGCAAAAGGAATGGTGAAGCAAAAAGTCAGCGGAACCATAGATAAGATTGGAAGCTCGGAATCGAAATCGCCTTTCAAGTCAATTAACATGATGTTGAGAGCTCGATCTAAGATTATGTCGTTGTTGGAGAACAAGAGCACCAGGAAGGACAAGGTAGCATGGCTAAAGATGGCATGACAAGGATGTAGTCGACAAACTAGGAATGACAAGAATGAGTATTATAATTCCCAGCAACAAAGTATTAGGAGTGCTGAATCACAATGTGGATTTTTGAGTCACTTGTCAGAGTTCTCGAGTGACGGACCATGTAAACATACATAGTGACTATAATTGTGAGAGTATTATTATAACAAGAATACATAAAAGATAGTGCAATGGCATGACATCCTTGAGATCGCATGGGGGAAATACTCGAATGTTAATCAGAATAGAGGTGGGATAGGTGAATTTGATCTGTGAAAGCAAGTGTTTCAACTTGTCCAGTAAATGGGATCAAAGAAGAAGAATCATGGTCGGTACCACGACTGTAGAAGAACAAATCCCAAATATAAGATAAAATTGTACCAAGGGGATGATTAATATTAAGAGAAGGTTCCATGATAAGATCTACATCGTGTCCATGGGCATGAACACAAAGTTCAAGGTCAACTCCCACTTATCCAATGCATAACTTTTCATTCACTTCTCGCCTTCAAAGAAGTTGTAGTGTTGAAAATTTATTTGGCGAAGCACTAGTAGAGTGTGACCCGTAGAAGTTTCCAGGTTCACACAGATTTAAGGAAGGCATAGGTTCAACACATCAGGGCATCTTAGGAACACATACCACAAACTTCAGGAGTAAATAACTCAAGCTCAGAAACAGAGCATAGTTGAGAAAAGTAGGGGATACAATTTACCAAAAGCATTATCTATCAGGGGAAGAACTCAAAGTTTTGGGAATATGCAAGAACAGTTGGATAATAGTCTACCAAAGGATCTGGCGGACCGCATCAGAGCGGATGTGATTATCGGCACTCAATCAGAGGAATAAAAGAGTTCCAAAGCATTGGATTATAGAGCATCTGAATACTTTAATGCTTAAATAACAAAGGTTTAGGATTCGCAAAACGAAGGATCATAGGCAGACACTCTGATGAAGGATGGATATATTGAATAGACTTATGGTCACAATTCGATGGCAATTTGATTGGCGAGAACCAGGTGATATCCGGAATGACATCTGAGCCAGAAGAACGATTTCTAGTTCGAGCGATTATTGCGAGCATTCATAAATATATCAAATTAGAGGCTCAGAATGATGATGACAAAGGATGCTCATGAATATTGCTAGACATATGGAAATTAAGCATAATGCAAGCTGATGAGTATTTGTAGTGCAATAGTTGGCAGAGGATTGTCGGAAGATCAAATAGTATTTTGATGTATCTTGTAATAAAAAGAGCAACTAGGAATGAAAGTATGAACGACAGGTATATGTGGTTATTCATAGGGGTTGACAGTGGAAGGGAATTGCAATGGATAAGGTTACAAGGGTCTGGGAAAAACATCGGAGAGTATCTTCGAAGTCTTCTGGTGAGGCAAGCGATCATCTCAAATGAAGGGGCTCTCTAGGAGGAAGTAGTTACGGGAACCTAGAGCTGGAGTTAGCAAAATCATTTAACCCAAACAGAAGAGGGATCAGAGTCCCAGAGAATAGACGACGAATAAAAGATTCTAATACCACCCAATTGGGATGTGGGCCTGTAATCCACAATAGAATGTTAGTAAAAGTTTTGCAATGACTAGACTCAACTTTGGCCAAGGAGTTTGGAAGGGGGTTCCTACAGGTAGTTGGCTCTGATACCAACTTGTGATGCCCTCGATTCAATCGTATAGTAATGATACACGCAAATGTGTACGACTAAGATCAAGGACTCATGGGAAGACATCACAACACAACTCTAGACACAAATAAAATAATAGAAGCTTTATATTACAAGCCAGGGGCCTCGAAGGCTCAAACACATAAGCTCGAATACAAATGAATTAGTGGAAGAAACAATATTTGTGTATAGACATAAGTTAAACAAGGTGGCATAAGATGGCTAGCACAAACATGGATACAGATCGAAGAGGCGCAGACCACCTACCTGGGATACTCCTAAACAACTCCTGGTCGTCGGTGGCCTGCATGTAGTAGGAGGCACCCTCGATGTTGTAGGAGTCATCCTCGCTGGCGTCTGGCTACTGGGCTCCAACATCTAGTTGCGACAACCGAGAATAATGGAAAATGGGGGAAAAGGGAGCAAAGCAACTGTGAGTAGTCATCCAAAGTACTCGCAAGCAAGGATTTACACTATATATGCATAAGTATCAACGAAATGAGTGTCTTTAGACTGAACTACAAAATGCCAGAAGAAGAGGGGGAGAAGCTAGCCCTATCAAAGACTACGCTTCTTGGAGCCTCCATTTTGAAGCATATAGAAGAGAGTATCAAGTAAAATAACCTAGTATGAGTGTATAGCATAATCCTACCCGACGATCGTCTCCCCGTCACCGTGTGAGAGAGCGATCACCGGGTCGTCTCTGGAACTTATCTGGGTGTGTTTTATTAAGTATCTGGTTCTAGTTTTCATGAGGTTGGAATACAACTCCAAGTCATCCTGTTACCGTGGATACGACTATTCGAATAGATCAACTTCCTTGCAGTGGTGTACCACATTACCAGAAACGCTCAATCACTCTAGATGGGCACACTTTCCTGGGTCATGTTCGGCCACAGAAGATCAACATGTCGCAGCCCTACCTAGACCCAATAGCGAGGTCAGCACACTAGTCTAAATCCTAAGTGTGCAGGGGTCTTGGGCCCATCGCCCTTTGTACTCCTACACATTGAGAACTTGGCCAGTGAGCAGACCTAGCCCGACGGATTCCACTCAGTCGCTGACGTCCGGAAAGCTTCAGCTGATACTACGACGCCGGTTGCCCATATCTTGTCCCATGTGGCGGCTAGTGCATATATAGCCAACGACCAACTCAGGTCAAATATACAAACTTGTTAGGCATGTTATTATGGAATAACCATGGACAACATCCACAATTAAACATTAATTGAAAGGCGCGCCCGAAATATGGGCTTAGGTAGCATGATCGATGTTAGAATGGGGATTCAATAACCAATAGTCTACGAATGAATAGTCGACCATTAACTCCAAAGCAATAGGGTTGCTAGAAGTACAGAATCCAAGCAGCCCCGTTCACTTGTTGGTATCCTAGTTAGAACCAACATGGGGACCACGAAAGAATGGTGATGGTGAGAAGTATCTCTATACCAAGAATTCTTAAGACGTGGAGCAATCCTCATAACATATTTATAGAAAAGCGAGTAATACTTGAAGGTAGAATATAATACAAATTGGATAGCATGTTGCATCCATAACATGAACAAGTTTCTGATGAAAGGGAGGTAAGGATGTTGTCGATGGTAACTTGAATTACCAAGGTATGAGGATGGAACTTATAATCGTGAATTTGATTGATATCCTGGAAGAGTTCAAAATGTTGAAGATGATCATGACACATTTGTCGAGAGGTTTCTTGAAGATGTGATGGGTCAACGACGACATCAAGCAAAAGGATCGGTGAAGTGAAAAGTCAATGGAACCATAGATAAGATTGGAAGCTCGGAATCGAAAACGCCTTTCAAGTCAATCAAGATGATGTTGAGAGCTCGATCTAAGATTATGTGGTTGTTGAAGAACAAGAGCACCATGAAGGACAAGGTAGCATGGCTAAAGATGGCATGACAAGGATGTAGTCGACATACTAGGAATGACAAGAATGAGTATTATAATTCCCGGCAACAAAGTATTAGGAGTGCTGAATCACAACGTGGATTTTCGAGTCACTTGTCAGAGTTCTCGAGTGACGGAACATGCAAACATGCATAGTGACTATAATTGTGAGAGTATTATTATAACAAGAATACATAAAGGATAGTGCAATGGCACGATATCCTTGAGATAACAAGGGGAAATACTCAAAGGTAAATCAGAATAGAGGTGGGACAGGTGAATTTGATCTGTGAAAGCAAGTGTTTCAACTTGTCCGGGAAATGGGATCAAATAAGAAGAATCATGGTCGGTACCACGACTGCAGAAGACCAAATCCCAGATATAAGATAAACTTGTACCAAGGGGATGATTAATCTTAAGAGAAGGTTCCATGATAAGATCTACATCGTGTCCATGGGCATGAACACAAAGTTCAAGGTCGACTCCCACTTATCCAATGCATAACTTTTCATTAACTTCTCTCCTTCAAAGAAGTTGTGGTGTTTGTCGGGGGAAACTAACCCTCGAACACCTATGGGGCCGGCTGACCGGGCCCCTTTCGGTTCGGCGGGGGGCGGAGATCGCACAAAGAGCAGATCGAGGCGAGGCACACGAGCGGTTTACCCAGCTTCGGAGCTCTCCGGAGAGATAATACTCCTACTGCTGCTTGTCTGGCTATGTTATCTTGTGTTCTTGCTCTCGAGAGAGCGTGATCTCTTTCTGGTTTACAAACGAGTCGAAGTGATCGAACCTCGGGGCCGAACCCCCTCTACGTTGCGCATGGGCCTCCTTTTATACGCTAAAGGGGTCACCGTCAGGTGGCAACGCAGAGGAGGGTAAAAATGTAAAAAGCGAGGTAGTTGGTATAGTTGCTTGTACAGTGCACCCTACCTAACTCTGACGGTAGGGGACAAGGGCATTAAATGCCCGTCTGAGTCGCCCGAACAGTGCAGAAAAGGACCGTTAGGGGCGCCACCGTTCGCCACGATGGCGATCTTGTCAGGTTCGCATGCCACTGCACATCGCTGGCTGCACAGCCTCCCGCCACGCGCGCCCGGAGAGGCCCCCAGAGCGACACGTTGGTGGATGCGCTGGAGCGTGGGCGCAGAGTGGCCGCCTGCCGCGGCAAGCGCCTTGCCGCTGCAGCTATCTTGTCGGGCCCGGAGGCTTGTCGCTCGCCGGGCTTCGAGGTACCTTGGTTAGTCTTCCCGGCAAGCTCCTCTTGCCGGGGCCTTGTCGCCTTGCCAGACCGCGTGGCGTGTCGCGGCGAGTTCCTTGGTGTGCCTTGGCCGGCCTTCCCGGCAAGCTCCTCTTGCCGGGGTCTTGTCTCCTTAGCTTATATACTTTGCTCTTGGATGGCTCCAAGGGAACCTTGGAGGGTCTTGGCGTTCGCCCGGCAAGCCTTGCCGCGGGGTGCTGCAACTGCCCGTGCACAAGTTCGGGGTACTAGGGTACCCCTGTTCTAGTACACCGACAGGAGCCCCCGGGCCTGGGCTAGACACGGTGCTGAGCGCTGTTGGGCCAGGCCCAAGACAGGGCACGGGCACACGCGGGCTGGGCCACGCCAAATCTTGTTCCGTATCCACCGCGCTCTCCCATAACGGCACGCGTTGAATGCGGCATCGTGGGAGAGATCGTGGGTGGTTGTTTATTAGGAAGGGCGAAACGTCTGCCCCGTCCCTCTTTATAAGCAGAGGAAACAGGGGCAGTTTGTTCCCCCTCGCTGGTTGCTACTACTCCTTCTTCACGAACTCCACCGCTCCCCCCCTTCTTCTCGAAGCCGAGAGAGCAGCGCTCCGCCCCCCCCCCCCATTGCCACCAGCATCACCACGCCGTCGACCTTCTCCACCACCTCCACCATGGGCCCGAAAGCTGACAAGGGAAAGGGTGTGAAGTCGGCCGAGGCGCAGTGGCTCGCGGCGCTGCTGGAGAGCATTGCAGTTACCCAGAACTCATTCAGGGACATAGTGGAGCACTGGACTGAGGGTCTAGTGAACACTGCCGCAGTCATCAACGAGGAGCTGGCGCAGCTGGGGATGGAGGACTTCGGGTATCCTTCCGATGAGAGTCTTCAACCCAGCGCCAAGCTCAGCCTGTTCTTCAAGGGCGTGGCGACGGCACTCCAGCGGCTCCGGGAGAGGATCCCGAAGCAGCTGGCCGACGAGTCGCGCAAAATCTGCGCAGGGGTTCTCCAGAAGGTGCTGATGAAGGTAGCCTTCCATAATCCAGGCCTCAACTTCACCAACGTCCTTCAATCCTTGCCGCCTGACGCCGATCTGGATGCACTCAAGGTCCTTGTCGCACCCATTGTGGACAAGGTGAGCGAGATCAAGCGAGTCGAGGGCGGACGCGTAGATTAGGCCGCCCATTTCTTCTTTTCCCTTGTCGCTGCTAGTCATGTTATGAGAACAGTCTGTTAGAGCTACGACAAGTTATCTTTGTAATATAACTTTATTTCTGTTATCAATTGCAATGTTATTTCCTCTACTAGATTCCTTCCTTTGCATGTTTTTACCCTACGCTTCTAGGGAACTTGTTGGCGCAGGCGCCCGAGCCGCGAGCGCTGTGTGCGGAACTTCAGCAGCCTGCTGGCGGCGCTGCTTCCGACAAGAAACCTTGTCGCGACTAGTTGCAGCACACTTAAGCTGTTGAGCGGACTCGAAATAGAGTAAGGGCGCAACTAGGCACGAGTAGGTTCCTCCGCGCACAGGTTTTCCGTACAAAGCAGGGTCGTTCGAGGAAGATAACTCTAAAAATTTTAAAAAGTGATTGCTCAAACTTTGGCAACTTAGCTTTTCTGTTGTTTGCTTCCCGGCAAGGCAAAACTTTGCTTGAACGACGCCTGGTCCACACCACAATCTTCTCCTTCCCCCCGCCAAACTTGTGTGCGAGGGAACCTTCTTTTCCTTTAAAGAAAAAGAAAGAAGAGAAAATAATAATATGGAGCTCTTCGGCTCGTTACTGCTTACCGGTTGTAGGTGCTGCACAAAGTGTCAGATAATCGCATGCAAGAAATGAACTAATGCATGAAATGGACAAGCTGTGCGGAGCACATGGGATTTTACTTATGCACGGGATCTGCGCCCGGCTTTGTACAAAGGATTACATGCAACAGCGGCAAGACTTGTACAAAAGGTGGTTGCCGGAACGGGTTCCGGCAACCGCGTCCTAGGGAAAAACTTACGAAGATGTTCTATGTTCCAGGAGTTGCTCACCGGAATGCCATCTTCGGTCTCAAGGCGGACAGCGCCGGGCCTTGTGACTCGTTTCACCCTATAGGGGCCTTTCCACTTCGGCGTCAACTTGTTGGAATTCTTGGTGGATTGAACGCGCCGAAGAACAAGGTCTCCTTCCTCGAAGATTCTGGCTTTAACTTTGCGGCTATGATAGCGGCACAAAGCTTGCTGGTATCGAGCAGCTCGTACAACAGCCTGAAGACGATCTTCCTCAAGGAGCAGCGCGTCGTCTTGCCGCAGCTGTTCTTGCTCAAGCTCATCATAAGCGAGGACTCGAGGTGATCCGTATATGAGTTCCGTGGGGAGAACTGCCTCTGCTCCATAGACTAGAGCGAATGGTGTCTGGCCAGTGGCTCGATTTGGCGTCGTTCTGATCGACCAAAGAACCACCGGCAGCTCCTCGATCCAGTTTCTTCCGCACTTGTGCAGCCTGTCGAAAGTTCTGGTCTTGAGCCCGCGCAGCACTTCAGCATTTGCCCTCTCTGCTTGACCGTTGCTTCTCGGATGAGCAACAGAAGCGAAGCAGACCTTGGCGCCAAGGTCTTGGACGTACTGCATGAAGGTGTGGCTCGTAAATTGTGTGCCGTTGTCGGTGATGATCCTGTTAGGGATCCCGAATCGGCAAACAATCGACCTGAAGAACATGACTGCTGACTGTGCTATCACCTTCCTCACTGGCTGCACTTCCGGCCACTTTGTGAACTTGTCGATTGCGACGTACAAGTACTCAAAGCCCCCGACAGCTCGGGGGAAGGGGCCGAGGATATCGAGCCCCCAGACCGAAAATGGCCAGGATAAAGGGATCGTCTGGAGAGCTTGAGCTGGCTGGTGTATCTGTTTGGAGTGGAACTGGCATGCTTCACACTTGGTTACTTGTGCAGTTGCGTCCTGGAGGGCTGTCGGCCAAAAGAAACCTTTCCGGAAAGCTTTGCCGGCAAGTGCTCTTGCGCCAATGTGGTGACCACATATGCCTCCATGTATCTCCGCCAACAGCTTTTGTCCATCTTCCCGGCGAATACACTTCAATTTCACACTGTTGAGTCTTCTTCTGTACAGTATGCTATCGACAAACTGGTACATACTTGACTACGGGCTACTCTTTCCGCTTCTTCTTGATCTTCGGGAAGTTCTCCTGTCTGAAGGAAGTGGACAATCTGCTGTGCCCATGCTGGAGCTTGCGGCTCGACAACAAGGACTAAAGGCACATGTGCTGCTGCGGGAACATCCGCTTCCACGGCAAGGGGTTGCGGCCCTGCCGGAGCTTGATGTTCCCCGGCAAGCTTGCCGGAGCAAAACTTGTCGGGAGTGTCTGCTTCAACGGAACAAACCATGAGGCTTGCCGGAGCAGACTGCCCCTCAGCATTCTTGGCGTTGATTTTGGGGACTTCCTTGGCGGCAGCTTCGGGGAGCTCTGCCGGAAAGTAGTCACCAGAAACCAATTTCCTCTTCTTGCTTTGTCCAGTTGATGGTGTTACGGATGGTTGAGTCAACTTAAGCACAAAGATCCCTGGTTCCACAGGTAACTTTAGTGCGGCGCACTTTGACAAGCCATCAGCAATGTCATTCTGAGCTCTTGGGATATGCTCCATCTGTAGGCCGTCAAAGTGCTCTTCTAGTTTCCTCACTTCATCGACATACGCTTCCATCAACGGACTCTGGTAGTTCTTGTTCACTTGTCGGACGGCAAGCTGTGAGTCACCCCTGACAATAAGCTTTTTGATCCCAAGGTCTGCTGCAATTCTGAGACCGGCAAGCAATCCTTCATACTCTGCAGTATTGTTGGTTGCTTGCTCTTTGGGAAAGTGCTTCTGGACTACGTACTTGAGGTGCTCTCCGATGGGTGCGATAAGCAGCACGCCTGCACCGGCGCCTTGCAGCGAGAAGGCACCATCAAAGTACATCAGCCACTCTTTACTTGCTTCTTTGACGGGGATGCTCGTCTCTGGAATTTCTTCATCTGGGGTTGGCGTCCATTCTGCTATGAACTCTGCTAATGCTCTGCTTTGGATAGTTGAAGTGCTCTCAAACTTGAGGCCAAAGCTTGACAGTTCCAGCGCCCACTCGACAATCCTGCCTGTTGCTTCTGGATTTTGCAGTATCCTCTTCAGCGGAAAGTGAGTGACGACTATGATCTCATGTGCTTGGAAGTAATGGCGCAGCTTTCTCGAGGCCATGAGGAGGCCGAAAAGCAACTTCTGCACACCAGAGTACCTTGATCTAGCCCCCTGCAGAAGGGAACTGACTAAGTAAACTGGGCGCTGCACCATTCTTTTCTGCATCTTGTCATGCTCCTGCGCAGATCCATCTTTGTCGGGACCAGAGCTTGTCGGCGAAGCCCCCTGCTTGTCGCTGGATGCATTTGCCATAGTTGCCGGCTCATCATCTGCCTCCCTCTCCGCCACTAACGCAACACTAACCACTTGATTGGTTGCCGCTATATACAGCAACAACTTCTCTTGTGGCTTAGGTGCGACAAGCGTTGGAGTGGAGGACAGGTATCTCTTCAAGTCCTGCAGCGCAGCCTCCGCTTCTGGAGTCCATTTCATTAGACCTGCCTTCTTCAAAATTTTGAAAAATGGCAGGGCGCGTTCAGCAGATCTAGAGATAAACCCGCTGAGAGCAGCCATGCAACCGGCAAGTCTTCGTACATCCTTGACGCGCTTTGGTGCTTCAATTTGCTCAATGGCCTTGATCTTGTCGGGATTGGCTTCAATTCCTCGCTGAGACACGAAGAACCCGAGAAGCTTGCCGGAGGGAACTCCAAACACACACTTCTCGGGGTTGAGCTTGAGGTTGATCTTGCGCAGATTTGCAAATGTCTCGTCTAAATCTTGAATTAGGGTCGCCCTGTTCTTGCTCTTGACCACTATGTCATCCATGTAGGCTTCCACATTTCTGTGTACCTGCGGTTCAAAAGCATGGTGGACTACCCTTGCGAATGTTGAACCAGCATTCTTCAAACTGAAAGGCATCCATATGAAGCAGTACGTGCCACACGGGGTGATAAATGCAGTTTTCTCTTCATCTTCTTCTGCCATGAAGATCTGATGATATCCTGAGTATGCATCAAGAAATGAAAGCAAATCACATCCGGCCGTGGAGTCAACAATCTGGTCAATACGCGGCAAGGGAAATGGGTCTTTGGGACAAGCTTTATTAACATCAGTGAAGTCAATACAAAGTCTCCATTTCCCGTTAGCCTTGCGCACAACAACAGGATTGGCCAACCACGTGGGATGGAGTACTCCTCTGACAAGGCCTGCTGCTTCCAACTTCTTGATTTCTTCTGCTATGAATTCTTGGCGCTCCACTGCCTGCTTCCTGACTCTCTGCTTGACGGGCCGTGCATGAGGACAGACGGCAAGGTGGTGCTCAATTACTTTCCTGGGAACACTGGGGATATCAGACGGTTGCCACGCAAACACGTCGACATTCGCCCGCAGGAAAGCAACGAGCGCGCTTTCCTATTTGGGGTCAAGAGTGGCGCTGATGGTGAAGGTACCACCAGCGCCATCCTCCTTAGCGGACACCTTCTTGGTCTCAGGTGGAGCTGCCATTGCCTTCTTACACTTGCCGGTGGAGCTCGATGGTGCGTCCTTGACGGTAGCGCAGCACTCCGAAGAGGTGCGCTTGCCGGAGTGGGCATCAGAGCTCTTGCCGGACTTGGTCTTCTTCTTCCCCCCGGGAGCTTCAGCGGCAAGGGTCTGGTGTTCTGCTGCGGCTGCTGCTTCCCGGTAGATCTTGTCGGCACAGATAAGAGCATCTTTCTTGTCGCCAGGGACAGAGATGACGCTTATTGGGCCTGGCATTTTCAGGACGTTGTATGCATAGTGAGAGGCTGCCATGAACTTGGCGAGTGCTGGACGGCCAAGGATTCCATTGTAAGGTAATGGGAAGTCGGCAATGTCAAATGTGACCCTCTCAGTCCTGAAGTTCAGCTCACTGCCAAATGTTACCGGCAACGTGATTTTTCCCTTCGGCTTGCTCCTTCCCGGGTTGATTCCTTGAAATGTACCGGTCTCTTCGAGCTCACTGTCAGGGATCTGGAGTTTCTGGAGCACCGTGGAGGAGATCAGATTCAAGTCGGCCCCGCCGTCAACTAGCATCTTTGTGACCTTGAGGTTGCGGATTGTTGGTGAAACCAACATCGGCAAACACCCAACCGCGGTTATGCGATCAGGGTGGTCCTCAATATCAAAGATGATAGGCGTGCTGGACCATTTCAGAGGCTTGCGTGACTCGATGGGTGGTTCTGCTGCATTAACTTCCCGCACCCACTGCTTGAGCTGGCGGTGCGAGGCATGCAGAGAAGCACCACCGTCAACGCACAGGACCTCTGTGGCTTTCTAGAACTCCTGCTCATCAGTCTCCTCATCATCCATATCTTCATCGTCGCTGTCATCTTCATCCTTGTCGCGACCACGAGGAGGTCTGTCTCCTTGCCGCTGCTTGGCCTTGCCGCGGCGTCCTCCTCGGCCGGGACGTTTCTTGCCGGATCCACCAGTTCCTTCCCGGGCCTTCTCCTTGTCGCGCCGCTCGTATTCAACTTTCTGTTGCTCAACAAGCTGCTCGACCCTCTTGCAGTTCTGGAGATCATGGCCCTTGGTGCGGTGAATCTTGCAATACTGCTTGTTGGTGCCGTCCTGCTTGTCGGCAACCGCCATCTCCGCGGCAACCTCCTTACTGGAGTTACTAGCTTTGGCTTCCTTGGCGCCGCCACCGTTGCCGGACTGCTCAACAACTAGCACTTCTTTGCCTTTCCTCCTTCTGTTGTTCCGCCGCCGGTTTTTCCTTGTCGGGGCAGCATCTTCACTGTCAGATCCCCCCGCTCCTATATTTTCTCCGGGGAGTCTCCTCCCTTCCTCAGCACGCGCACACTTGTTGGCCAGTGCATATAACTCATTGACGTCCCTGATCTTGCACATCGCCAATTCCTCCCGCATCCTGCGGTTTCGCACATTCTGATGGAACGCGCTGATCACCGCGGCAGGGTGGACGTCTGGGATGTTGTGCTGCACACTGCTGAATCTCTGAATGTACTTGCGCAGGGGCTCTCCTTCCTTCTGGGCGAGCAAATGAAGATCACTCTCCTGGCCATGAGGCTTGTGTCCGCCGGTGAAGGCGCCGACAAACTGATGGCACAGATCAGCCCAAGAGGATATGGAGTTTTCCGGCAAGTGCATGAGCCAGGATCTGACGTTGGGCTTGAGCACCAGCGGGAAGTAGTTGGCAAGGATCTTGTCATCTCGTCCCCCGGCAGCTTGCACCGCAATGGTGTAGATGCTGAGGAACTCTGACGGATGCGTCTTGCCGTCGTACTTCTCCGGTACGTCTGGCTTGAAGTTCTTTGTACTGGGCCACTGGACTTGCCGCAGCTCACGAGTGAACGCAGGGAAACCTACCGCGTACGGAAGATCACCTGTTTCCCCTGGCGCATGCATGTCAACAGAGGGCCCAGCGCGCTTGTCGGATTGACGTCGCGCTTCTCTTCGGTGCTCGATGCGGGTTCGAGCGTTCTCTTGTTGTCGATCATGAATAACTTGGCGCTGATCGCGACGAGCTCATGGATCCGACGATGCAGTGGAGTCGCTGTCGAGGTGGATCCGGCGAGTCGGCGATCTTGGCCTTCGGGGCGGTGATTGCATGGTAGTTGCACCTCCACCCATTTCGTCGCCACCGGCTCGCGCCGGGCAACCCTGCCGCAGCGGCGACGCGCTCGGCCGCCGTGGAGTGTCACCGTTGGCGTAGCCGATGAGACTCTGAATGGTAGCCCTCCATTCGTCGATCTTGTCCGACGTCGGAGGGTAATCTAGAAGAAGTTGAGCTCGCGCCAAAGCTTCTGCTGGAGTGGTGGGTGGCAGTGGCGGACGGCGCGAGGAGCGGGATGTGCTCGAACTTCTAACTATGTTAGAAGGAGCAGTATCCCGTCCAGGCGACCATGCCCCGCTCGTGCCAGCACGCTGGCGTGCATGCTGGTCTTGAGCGCCCCGAGATCCGCCAGCTTGGCCTTGGTCTATCGGACGTATGGCGCTGAGAACACCATGATGCTGTTGGTCCCGCGCCTCCTGAGACGGGCGCGGTGCGCGTACGGACTCCGAGGTCTGTGCTGCCTTGTCCTTGGACTTGGCAGCACTGTGAGCACCCTCATCGACGGTTGTTCTTCCACCGGCGTCCACTCCACCACCCGTTTGCTCCAACGGTGGTGGAAACGACGTGGACGGAGCGGCTGCCGCCGAAGTCTTCTTCTTCGGTGGCATGTTGATGAAGGGAACGAAGATCTAGCTCGTGTGAACACCGGATTAGGTTCACACAATCTTGACGCCCCCTACCTGGCGCGCCAAAGATGTCGGGGGAAACTGACCCTCGAACACCTATGGGGCCGGCTGACCGGGCCCCTTTCGGTTCGGCGGGGGGCGGAGATCGCACAAAGAGCAGATCGAGGCGAGGCACACGAGCAGTTTACCCAGCTTCGGAGCTCTCCGGAGAGATAATACTCCTACTGCTGCTTGTCTGGCTATGTTATCTTGTGTTCTTGCTCTCGAGAGAGCGTGGTCTCTTTCTGGTTTACAAACGAGTCGAAGTGATCGAACCTCGGGGCCGAACCCCCTCTACGTTGCGCATGGGCCTCATTTTATACGCTAAAGGGGTCACCGACAGGTGGCAACGCAGAGGAGGGTAAAAACGTAAAAAGCGAGGTAGTTGGTACAGTTGCTTGTACAGTGCACCCTACCTAACTCTGACGGCAGGGGACAAGGGCATTAAATGCCCGTCTGAGTCGCTCGAACAGTGCAGAAAAGGACCGTTAGGGGCGCCACCATTCGCCACGATGGCGATCTTGTCAGCTTCGCATGCCACTGCGCACCGCTGGCTGCACAGCCTCCCGCCACGCGCGCCCGGAGAGGCCCCCAGAGCGACACGTTGGTGGATGCGCTGGAGCGTGGGCGCAGAGTGGCCGCCTGCCGCGGCAAGCGCCTTGCCGCTGCAGCTATCTTGTCGGGCCCGGAGGCTTGTCGCTCGCCGGGCTTCGAGGTACCTTGGTTAGTCTTCCCGGCAAGCTCCTCTTGCCGGGGCCTTGTCGCCTTGCCGGAGCGCGTGGCGCGTCGCGGCAAGTTCCTTGGTGTGGCTTGGCCGGCCTTCCCGGCAAGCTCCTCTTGCCGGGGTCTTGTCTCCTTAGCTTATATACTTTGCTCTTGGATGGCTCCAAGGGAACCTTGGAGGGTCTTGGCGTTCGCCCGGCAAGCCTTGCCGCGGGGTGCTGCAACTGCCCGTGCACAAGTTCGGGGTACTAGGGTACCCCTGTTCTAGTACACCGACAGTGTTGAAATTTTATTTGGCGAAGCACTAGTAGAGTGTGACCCGTAGAAGTTTCCGGGTTCACACAGATTTAAGGAAGGCATAGGTTCAACACATCAGGGCATCTTAGGAACACATACAACAAACTTTAGGAGTAAATATCTCAAGCTCGGAAGCAGAGTATAGTTGAGAAAAGCAGGGAATACAATTTACCAAAAGAATTATCTATCATGGGAAGAACTCAAAGTTTTGGGAATATGCAAGAACAGTCGGATAATAGTCCACCAAAGGATCTGGCGGACCGCATCGTAGCGGATGTGATTATCAGCACTGAATCAGAGGAAGATAAAGAGTTCCAAAGCATTGGATTATAGAGCATCTAAATATGTTAATGCTTAAATAACAAAGGAATTAGGATTCACAAAATGAAGGATCATAAGCAGAAACTCTGATGAAGGATGGATATATTGAATAGACTTATGGGCACAATTCAACGGCAATTTTATTGGCGAGAACCAGCTGATATCCGGAATGACGTCTGAGCCAGAAGAACGAGTTCTAGTTCGAGCGATTATTGCGAGCATTCACGAATATATCAAATTAGAGGCTCAGAATGACGATGACAAAGGATGCTCATGAATATTGCTAGACATATGGAAATTAACCATAATGCAAGCTCATGAGTATTTGTAGTGCAATAGTTGGAAGAGGATTGTCGGAAGATAAGATAGTATGTTGATGTATCTTGTAATAAAAAGAGCAACTAGGAATGAAAGTATGAACGACAGGTATATGTGGTTATCCATAGGCGTTGACAGTGGAAGGGAATTGCAATGGCTAAGGTTACAAGGGTCTGGGAAAAACATCGGAGAGTATCTTTGAAGTCTTATGGTGAGGCAAGCGATCATCTCGAATGAAGGGGCTCTCTAGGAGGAAGTAGTTACGAGAACCTAGAGCTGGAGTTAGCAAAATCATTTAACCCAAATAGAAGAGGGATCAGAGTCCCAGAGAATAGAGGAGGAATAAAAGATTCTAATACCACCCAATTGGGATGTGGCTTGTAATCCACAAAACAATGTTAGTATAAGTTTTGCAATGACTAGACTCAACTTTGGCCAAGGCGTTTGGAAGGGGGTTCCAATAGGTAGTTGGCTCTGATACTACTTGTGACACCCTCGATTCAATAGTACAGTAATGATACACGCAAATGTGTACGACTAAGATCAAGGACCCATGGGAAGACATCACAACACAACTCGAGACACAAATAAAATAATAGAAGCTTTATATTACAAGCCAGGGGCCTCGAGGGGTCGAACACATAGGCTCGAATACAAACAAATCAGCGGAAGAAACAATGTTTGAGTATAGACATAAGTTAAACAAGGTGGCATAAGATGGCTAGCACAAACATGGATGCAGATCGAAGAGGCGCAGACCTCCTACCTAGGATACTCCTAAACTACTCCTGGTCGTCGGTGGCCTGCATGTAGTAGGAGGCACCCTCGATGTTGGAGGAGTCATCGTCGCTGGCATCTGGCTCCTGGGCTCCAACATCTAGTTGCGACAACCGAGAAGAATGGAAAATGGGGGAAAAAGGGAGCAAAGCAACTATGAGTAGTCAACCAAAGTACTCGCAAGCAAGGATTTACACTATATACGCATAAGTATTAATGAAATGAGTGTCTTTAAACTGAACTACAAAATTCCAGGTGAAGAGTGGGACAAGCTAGCCCTATCGAAGACTACGCTTCTTGGAGCCTCCATCTTGAAGCATATAGCAGAGAGTATCAAGTAAGTTAACCTAGTATGAGTGTATAGTATAATCCTACCCGACGATCCTCTCCCCATCACCGTGTGAGAGAGCGATCACCGGGTAGTCTCTGGAACTTATCTAGGTGTGTTTTATTAAGTATCTGGTTCAAGTTTTCATGAGGTTGGAATACAACTCCAAGTCGTCCTGTTACCGTGGACATGGCTATTCGAATAGATCAACTTCCCTGCAGGGGTGTACCACATTACCCGAAATGCTCAATCACTCTAGATGGGCACACTTTCCCGTGTCATGTCCGGCCTCGGAAGATCAACATGTCGCAGCCCTACCTAGGCCCAATAGCGAGGTCAGCACACCGATCTAAATCCTAAGCACTCAGGGGTCTTGGGCCCAACACCCTTTGTACTCCTACACGTTGTGAACGTGGCCGGTGAGAAGACCTAGCCCAACGCATTCCACTTATTCGCTGATGTCTGGAAAGCTTCGGCTGATACTACGATGCCGGTTGCCCATATCTTGTCCCATGTGGCAGCTAGTGCATATATAGCCAACGACCAACTCAGGTCAAATATCCCAACTCGTTAGGCATGTTATTATGAAATAACTGTGGACAACATCCACAATTAAACATTAATTGAAAGGCGCACCCGAAATATGGGCTTAGGTAGCATGATCGATGTTAGAATGGGGATTCAATAACCAATAGTCTATGAATGAATTGTGGAACATTAAATCCAAAGCAATAGGGTTGCTAGAAGTACAGAATCCAAGCAGCACTGTTCACCTGTTGGTATCCTTGTTAGAACCAACACGGGGACCACGAAAGAATGGTAATGGTGAGAAGTATCTCTATAGCAAGAATTCTTAAGAGGTGGAGCAATCCTGACAACATCTTGATAGAAAAGCGAGTAATACTTGAAGGTAGAATATAATACAAATAGGATAGCAAGTTGCATCCATGACATGAACAAGTTTCTGATGAAACGAAGGTAAGGATGTTGTCGATGGTAACTTGAATTACCAAGGTACGAGGGTGGAACTTATAATCGTGAATTTGATTGATATCCTGGAAGAGTTCAAAATGTTGAAGATGATCATGACACATTTGTCGAGAGGTTTCTTGAAGATGTGATGGGTCATTGACGACATCAAGCAAAAGGAATGGTGAAGCGAAAAGTCAGTGGAACCATAGATAAGATTGGAAGCTCGGAATAGAAAACGCCTTTCAAGTCAATCAACATGATGTTGAGAGCTCGATCTAAGATTATGTTGTTGTTGAAGAATAAGAGCACCAGGAAGGACAAGGTAGCATGGCTAAAGATGGCATGAGAAGGATGTAGTCGACAGACTAGGAATGACAAGAATGAGTATTATAATTCCCGGCAACAAAGTATTAGGAGTGCTGAATCACAATGTGGATTTTCGAGTCACTTGTCAGAGTTCTCGAGTGACGAAACATGCAAACATGCATACTGACTATAATTTTGAGAGTATTATTATAACAAGAATACATAAAAGATAGTGCAATGGCACGATATCCTTGAGATAACGAGGGGGAAATACTCGAAGGTAAATCAGAATAGAGGTGGGACAGGTGAATTTGATCTGTGAAAGCAAGTGTTTCAACTTGTCCAGGAAATGGGATCAAAGAAGAAGAATCATGGTCGGTACCACGACTACAGAAGACCAAATCCCAGATATAAGATAAACTTGTACCAAGGGATGACTAATCTTAAGAGAAGGTTCCTTGATAAGATCTACATCGTGTCCATGGGCATGAACAGAAAGTTCAAGGGCGACTCCCACTTATCCAATGCATAACTTTTCATTCACTTCTCGCCTTGAAAGAAGTTGTAGTGTTGAAAATTTATTTGGCGAAGCACTAGTAGAGTGTGACCCGTAGAAGTTTCTGGGTTCACACAGATTTAAGGAAGGCATGGGTTCAACACATCAGGGCATCTTAGGAACATATACCACAAACTTCAGGAGTAAATAAATCAAGCTCGGAAGCAGAGCACAGTTGAGAAAAGCAGGGGATACAATTTACAAAAAGCATTATCTTTCAAGGGAAGAACTCAAAGTTTTGGGAATATGCAAGAATAGTTGGATAAGAGTCCACCAAAGGATCTGGCGGACCGCATCAGAGCGGATGTGATTATCGGCACTCAATTAGAGGAAGAAAAGAGTTCCAAAGCATTGGATTATAGAGCATCTAAATACTTTAATGCTTCAATAACAAAGGAATTAGGATTCGCAAAATGAAGGATCATAAGAAGACACTCTGATAAAGGATGAATATATTGAATAGACTTACGGGCACAATTCGATGGCAATTTGATTAGCGAGAACCAGTTGATATCCAGAATGACGTCTGAGCCAGAAGAACGATTTCTAGTTCGAGTGATTATTGCGAGCATTGACAAATATATCAAATTAAAGGCTTAGAATGACGATGACAAAGGATGCTCATGAATATTGGTAGACATATGGAAATTAACCACAATGCAAGCTGATGAGTATTTGTAGTGCAATAGTTGGCAGAGGATTATCGGAAGATCATATAGTATTTTGATGTATCTTGTAACAAAAAGAGCAACTAGGAATGAAAGTATGAACGACAGGTATATGTGGTTATCCATAGGGGTTGACAGTGGAAGGGAATTGCAATGGCTAAGGTTACAAGGGTCTGGGAAAAACATCGGAGAGCATCTTCGAAGTCTTCTGGTGAGGCAAGCGATGATCTCGAATGAAGGGGCTCTCTAGGAGGAAGTAGTTACGAGAACCTAGAGCTGGAGTTAGCAAAATCATTTAACCCAAATAGAAGAGGGATCAGAGTCCCAGAGAATAGACGAGGAATAAAAGATTCTAATACCACCCAATTGGGATGTGTGCCTGTAATCCACAAAACAATGTTAGTAAAAGTTTTGCAATGACTAGACTCAACTTTGGCCAAGGAGTTTGGAAGGGGATTCCTACAGGTAGTTGACTCTGATACCAACTTGTGACGCCCTCGATTCAATCGTACAGTAATGATACACGCAAATGTGTACGACTAAGATCAAGGACTCATGGGAAGACATCACAACACAACTCTAGACACAAATAAAATAATAGAAGCTTTATATTACAAGCTAGGGGCCCCGAAGGCTCGAACACATAAGCTCGAATACAAACAAATCAACGGAAGAAACAATATTTGATTATAGACATAAGTTAAACAAGGTGGCCTAAGATGGCTAGCACAAACATGGATACAGATCGAAGAGGCACAAACCTCCTACCTGGGATACTCCTAAACTACCCCTGGTCGTCGGTGTCCTGCATGTAGTAGGAGGCACCCTCGATGTTGTAGGAGTCATCGTCACTGGCGTCTGGCTGCTGGGCTCCAACATCTAGTTTTTGCAACCGAGAAGAATGGAAAATGGGGGGAAAAGGCAGCAAAGCAACTGTGAGTAGTCATCCAAAGTACTCGTAAGCAAGGATTTACACTATATATGCATAAGTATCAATGAAATGAGTGTCTTTAGTCTGAACTACAAAATGCCAGAAGAAGAGGGGGAGAAGCTAGCCCTATCGAAGACTACGCTTCTTGGAACCTCCATCTTGAAGCATATAGAAGAGAGTATCAAGTAAATTAACCAGTATGAGTGTATAGCATAATCCTACCCGACAATCCTCTCCCCGTCACCGTGTGAGAGAGCGATCACCGGGTTGTCTCTGGAACTTATCTGGGTGTGTTTTATTAAGTATCTTTTTCTAGTTGTCATGAGGTTGGAATACAACCCCAAGTCGTCTTGTTACCGTGGACACGGTTATTCGAATAGATCAACTTCCCTGCAGGGGTGTACCACATTACCAGAAACGCTCAATCACTCTAGATGGGCAAACTTTCCCGGGTCATGTCCGGCCACGGAAGATCAATATGTCGCAACCCTACCTAGGCCCAATAGCGAGGTCAGCATGCTGGTCTAAATCCTAAGCGCGCTGGGGTCTTGGGCCCATCGCCCTTTGTACCCCTACACGTTGTGAACGCGGCCGGTGAGCAGACCTAGCCCGACACATTCCACTCAGTTGCCGACGTCTGGAAAGCTTCAGCTGATACTACGACGCCGGTTGCCCATATCTTGTCCCATGTGGCGGCTAGTGCATATATAGCCAACAACCAACTCAGATCAAATATCCAAACTCGTTAGGCATGTTATTATGAAATAACCATGGACAACGACCAGGGACGAGGCACACCTCTCTCCAGGCTGGTCTCAACCTCCAATGTCGCCCCATCACAAAGATCCACTTAGAGTGCCATCGGGAAACATTTCCATTCAGCCCCCAGTCCGTGAATCACTCACGGGTACTCTATAAGCTGACCCGACTTTAGTCACAAGATGTATCATGTGTAATATGTATAGTATATACCCGTGATCACTTCCCGAGTGATCACGACCCGATAGTATAGCATGGCATATGGAGAAGAATGTAGGGCCACTGATGAAATACTAGCATCATATACTAAGCAGTTACGATTGCAGGTAAAGGTATCAACAGTAGTGGCAAAGACAAGATATGAAGAAGTATAGGATCATCCGAAAGCAGTAACAGCTACACTACTCTAATGCAAGCAGTAGAGAGAAGGAATATGTGGTATCAGGATGATCAAGGTGGTTTTGCTTGCCTGGAGGCTTTGCTGAGAAGGAGGGGTCATCAACAACATAGTCGATTGGGACAGTAGTGGTGTTAGTGTCGAAGTCTATCAGAGAGAAGAGGGGGAAGAAACAATGAATACAATGCAAACAGGTGCATGACGATGCAAGACATAATAATAAGTGGTGCTAGGTGTATCCTAACGTGGTACTAGGTGATACTGGCGAAGGGGGGAAACATACGGGAAAGTATTCCCGGTGTTTGGCATTTTCGGACAGATGAAATGGAGGGGGACGGTTGCATGTTCGCTATGCTAGGGATGTGTGGTAGACGAACGGAGTGCGTATTCAAGTTCGTCATATTTTTCTGAGCAACTTTCATATACAAAGTATTTTCATCAGAGATACAATTTATTTTATATTAATTTTCATAGTTAGAATGATTTTATGGATTTATTTATATTCCAAAATTTAATCAGCAAATACTTTTGTCACTTAGTGTAGTGCCAGCCGTAGTGTATAACAGGTGTGTTCTGGGTGAAAGTCAACAGTCCAGTCAGCTGTTGATTGGATCAATGTTGACTGGTCAAACTGGCTGGTGGGACCCAGCTGTCATAGACACAGTATATATTATCTAACTTAATTAGTTCAATAGACTAGGTGGGGGCCACATGTCATAGTGTAGGACTAACTAAATTAAAAACATAAACTCAATAGATGGGGAATTAGACTAATTAACAGAGTGGGTTAGTGCTAATTGAATTTGGCCCCTAATCCATGCATGGCCTGCCCAGGTGGCAGTGGTCCTGGCGGCTATACACATGCAAACACGCTGCATGCACATGACCTTGTTGACCAGGGGCAGCGGCGGCAAGCGGTGATGGCCGGAGGCGGGCATGGCACATGCGGCCGCATGGGTGACCGGAGTGCAGGGAGGCGGTGGACGGTGCATGCAAGGAGGGCGTACCAACTGTGGCGGCAAGGGGTGGGCAGCGGCGGCAGCCAGAGCAGCAGCGGGTAGCTGGCAGGTGGCCCTAGCATGGGGCAGGGGAAGGAAAGGGTGCGCAGGATTGGCGACGGCGGGCGGCAGGCATCAGCAGCAGGCACGAGCATTGGTAGCTGCAGCGGTTGATGGGGACATGTACCTAGGGTAGGGTCATGGACCTGATCTAAGTACCTTACCCAAGGACACCCTTAGAAGAGGTCGCCTTCCAGTCGACCAACGAAGGACTCACTCGACTGACTGAAGGACTCGACCACGAAGATTCACTCGACCACCAGGAGGTCAAGAGGCACTCTGCACTGCAACGGCCTGTAATTAAGTAGGCTTTATGATAGTAAAGACACTTTATGTGGGGCGTTACCAGTAACGCCCCCGACTTAACTCACCTTAAACCCTCTCCTACGTTGGCTGGCTGGGGTCCTGGCGCACTCTATATAAGCCACCCCCCTCCACAGGCAGAGGGGTTCGGCATCTTGTAACTCACATACTCATAATCCACTCGACCGCCTCCGGGCTCCGAGACGTAGGGCTATTACTTCTTCCGAGAAGGGCCTGAACTCGTACATCCCTTGTGTTTACAACCTCTCCATAGCTAGGACCTTGCCTCTCCATACCTACCCCCACTCTACTGTCAGGCTTAGATCCACGACAGTTGGCGCCCACCGTGGGGCAGGTGTTTTAGCGATTTTTGTGGAGAAGTTGCGATTCTTCCGAGTACTTTCATCATGGTGTCTGCTGGAGTGTTGGTCGAGGGTCGAGAGATCCGTCTCGGCGCTTTCACCTTCATCGCCGACGACTCCGCCTGGCTTCAGGAGGCTCCACTCGACGTTGATGCGCTCCCCGTCCGCGGTGCAACGCATTTTCGCGCATGTGTCCGCGGCGTTCTACTGCGGCAACCGTCGACCCCGTATCAGACGACTCCTCCATCGTCCACCCTCCCGGTCTCCCGCCAGCGCAAGCGCTCGGGCCGGTCGAGGCTTCAGCGATGGGTGAGGCACGCGGTGGCTCGCCAATCGGCCACCACCCAAGTTGCGGCAATCGAGCCCGACGAATCTCTTTACGGCTTGTTCGATCTGTCGACTGGCTCCGTAGAGACTGCATCCGAGTGCGGTAGAAGTGATCCAGCGGCGGAAATCTTGATGGTCGACGGGCCCCGCAGTCCCCCTGGCTTCGCCCGTGATGATGGAGCAGGTGACGGAGGCGACCCCGCACGACGCCACGAAGAGTACCAGCCCGAGCCACTCGACTCTCTGCAAAGAGAGGAACTTCGCCGCAGGAATGTGGATGCCCTGCGTACTCCCATCGCAGGAGAAACCCCCGAGGCTCGTGCCTTGGAGGAGGCGCGTCTGGCCAATTTGGCCGAGCGCGCTCGACTGGAGAACCTTCAGCGAGCACTCGACGAGCGCGCGCGGCAACGAGTTCCCGACACCAGTCGACGTCAACTCTTCCCGCCGACTCAGGTATATCGAACCCCAATCCAGAATTTAGCAGCTGCGACCCGTATAGCAGAGTCCATCCAGCCTTCGCAGTCGGAAGCTGGCAGAGGTCTGCTGCAGATTAGGGATCTGCTCCGGGCAGCAGGAGATCAGAATTCAGCCGTGTCTCAGTCGCGCAACAGAATTCACAGTCGATCCGTCACTGTGAATACGGTTTAGTCGGCTCACAGCCCCAGATCGCCTCCGCGGCGTGAAGGGCGCGAGAATCGGCGAGATCAATATGGCGACCGACTCGACCGAGATGACAGGCGTCGAGTGCCCAATTCCCCTCCGAGGGGTGGGTCTTACGCTCCTCGACAGCAAGATGACAGGCGTCAGTACAGTACAGGGCGAAGGGTTCCAGTCGACCCCAGAGAACCAGGCTTCGACGCGCGATCCATTATCGTGCAAGGTTTGGTCGACCGGAATAGAGCCCATCGAGGCGGACTCGACAGAGATGCACCCACAAGCAGTCGAGTGCATGTTTCTGGTCCTGAATGTTTCAGCAGAGCTATCAGAGCCGCAGTTATCCCTCCCAATTTCAGGTTAGCGACAGGAGTCAGCAAGTTCACTGGTGAGTCTAAGCCTGAAACTTGGCTTGAAGACTACCGAGTGGCAGTTCAGATTGGTGGCGAGAACAACGAGGTGGCCATGAAGCATTTGCCCCTCATGCTGGAAGGTTCTGCCAGGGCATGGTTGACCCAATTACCTCCTAGCAGCATTTACACTTGGGAAGATCTGTCCCGAGTGTTCGTCAGAACGTTTGAAGGAACTTGCAAGCGACCAGCTGGATTGACAGAGTTGCAAGTCTGCGTGCAGAAGGCTAATGAGACTCTCAGAGAGTATATTCAGAGGTGGATCACTTTGCACCACACTGTGGAGAACGTGTCCAATCATCAGGCAGTCTGCGCCTTCAAAGATGGCGTCAAGAACAGAGAACTGAGTTTGAAGTTTGGTCGAACCAGTGACATGACCTTGAGTCGGATGATGGAGATTGCTACCAAGTACGCCAACGGCAAAGAAGAAGACCGACTCCGAAGCGGCAAGCACAAGCCGAGTCAGTCGGAAAAAGGAAACACCAGTCAGAAATAGAAGCGGAAGGCTGAACCGGCAGCTCCTGGAGAGGCTCTGGCCATGACTCAGGGAAAGTTTAAGGGGAAACCAAAAGGATCCTAGAACCCCAAGAAGGTAAAGGATAAAGAAGGGAACGACGTAATGGATATGCCATGTCACATCCACACGAAGAAAGACGAAGAGGGGAATATCATCTACCCAAAGCACACCACTCGCCGATGTCGACTCCTGATCCAGCAGTTTCAGGGAAAACAGTCTAAGGACAAGGAGAAGGAGTCGGACAAGGCTGAAGACAAGGAGGACAGTGAGGAAGGATATCCGCATATCAACTCCACTCTGATGATCTTTGCAGATGTGGAAAGCAGGAGTCGACTGAAAGTCATTAACCGAGAGGTGAACATGGTTGCCCCAGCAAAGGCAAATTATCTGAAATTGTCTCAAGTACCCATCACATTCGACCAATCTGATCACCCGACTCATATTGCCATCCCTGGGAGGCAAGCTTTGGTGGTCGATCCAGTTGTCGAAGGCACTCGACTGACAAAGGTGCTGATGGATGGTGGAAGTGGGCTGAATCTGTTGTATGCAGACACACTGAAAGGAATGGGCATTCCGATGTCCCGACTGAGCACTAGTAACATGAGCTTTCATGGAGTTATACTAGGGAAGAAAGCCGAGTCACTCGGCCAAATAGCTTTGGATGTGGTGTTTGGTGATTCGAAACACTTTCACAAAGAAAAGTTGACGTTTGAGGTCGTGGATTTTCAGAGTGCATATCATGCCATTTTGGGGAGACCAGCTTACGCATGGTTCATGGCTCGACCATGTTACGTGTACCTCAAATTGAAGATGCCCGGCCCCAAAGGAGTGATCACTGTCACCGGTGATAGGAAAAAGGCAGAAGAGTGCTTTCAGAAGGGCTCCAAGATTGCCGATTCCCAGGTGACAGCGGTCGAGTTCGAGGAATACAAGCAAAACGCAGATCCGAGTGACTTGCTGCGATCAAAGAAACCCACCACAGAATCTGCATTCCAGTCGTCCGGTGAGACGAAGCCTGTTCACATTCACCCGACCGACCCCGATGCGGCTCCGACCCGCATCTCCACAACACTCGGCCCCAAATAGGAAGAAGCGCTCATCCAGTTCCTCCGTGAGAACTGGGACATTTTTGCATGGAAGCCCGCTGACATGCCAGGTGTTCCCAGGGGACTGGCTGAGCATCGCTTAAGAGTCGACTCATCTGCAAAACCAGTCAAAGAGCATCTTCGGCGGTCCGCCGTCCAGAAGAGAAAAGCCATTGGTGAAGAAGTGGCTCGACTGTTGGCGGCAGGATTTATCCGAGAGATATACCACTCCGAGTGGCTCGCTAATGTCGTCATGGTTCCTAAGAAGGACAAGTCGCTCCGAATGTGCATTGATTTCAAGCACATCAACCGGGCCTGCCCGAAAGATCATTTTCCTCTCCCTCGCATAGATCAAATTGTTGACTCGACCGCAGGATGCGAGAGGCTATCTTTTTTAGATGCCTACTCCGGGTACCACCAGATCCGTCTGTACGGACCCGACGAGGTAAAAACAGCTTTCATCACTCCATTCGGGTGCTTCTGCTATATCACCATGCCATTCGGCCTCAAGAATGCCGGAGCCACATTTATGCGAATGATTCAGAAGTGTCTACTCACTCAAATCAGTCGGAATGTGGAAGCGTATATGGATGATATTGTTGTCAAGTCACGAAAAGGTTCCGACCTGCTCGCTGATCTCGCCGAAACATTTGCCAACCTCAGAAGATATGATATCAAGCTCAATCCATCAAAGTGCACATTTGGAGTTCCTGGTGGCAAGTTACTCGGTTTTCTCGTTTCCGAACGGGGAATTGACGCTAACCCAGAGAAGATTGGCACTATTCTCCGAATGAAACGCCTTGTGCGAGTGCACGATGTCTAGAAGCTTACTGGATGCTTGGCCGCGTTAAGTCGATTCATCTCACGACTCGGTGAAAAGGCATTGCCTCTTTACCGACTGATGAAGAAGACAGACAAGTTCGAGTGGACTCCAGAAGCTGATGCAGCGTTTGCCGAGCTAAAAGCTCTGCTATCCACCCAGCCGGTGCTTGCTGCTCCAATCAGCAAAGAGCCTCTGTTGCTCTATATCGCAGCCACAGGACAAGTCGTCAGTACTGTGCTTACGGTCGAGCGGGAAGAAGAAGGAAAAGCTCTCAAAGTTCAGCGCCCAGTGTATTATTTGTCTGAAGTTTTGACTCCATCCAAGCAGAGATATCCTCATTATCAGAAGCTTGTGTATGGAATATACATGACCACAAAGAAGGTTGCTCATTATTTTTCTGATCATTCCATCACAGTCGTCAGCGACACTCCACTATCATAGATTTTGCACAACAGAGATGCAACTGGTCGAGTGGCCAAATGGGCGATTGAACTTCTTCCCCTTGATATCAAGTTTGAGGCAAAGAAAGCCATTAAGTCCCAGGCAATAGCAGATTTCCTCGCCGAGTGGATTGAACAACAGCAGCCGACTGAAGTTCACTCGGAGCATTGGACCATGTTCTTTGATGGCTCTAAGATGTTGAATGGTTCCGGTGCTGGGGTTGTCCTGGTTTCCCCCAGAGGAGATAAGCTCAGATATGTGCTCCAGATTCACTTTGATTCCTCCAACAATGAGGCAGAATATGAGGCCCTCTTATATGGGTTGCGCATGGCCGTTTCACTCGGCGTCCGTCGCCTGATGGTCTATGGCGACTCGGATTTAGTGGTCAACCAGGTGATGAAAGAGTGGGACGTGAGAAGCCCAGCCATGACTGGATACTGCAGTGCAGTGAGGAAGCTGGAAAAGAAGTTCGAGGGGTTAGAGCTCCATCATATACCCCGACTGAAAAATCAAGCAGCTGATGATCTAGCAAAGATAGGTTCCAAGAGAGAAGCCATTCCGAGTGGTGTGTTCTTGGAGCATATACACACTCCGTCAGTCAAAGAAGATCCTTTCACCAAAGAAACTCCACAGCCCAAGAGTGCCACGGATCCGACTGAGGTTGAAGTCCCAGTGGTGGTCGACTTGATCATGGAGGTCTTGGTGGTCATTCCCGACTAGACAGTTCCATACGTCGCGTATATCCTGAGAAAAGAGCTCCCGGAGGATGAGGAAGAGGCTCGATAGATCGTCCGTCGATCTAAGGCCTTTACCGTAATCAAAGGACAATTGTACAGAGAAAGTGCGACTGGAGTTGGTCAGAAGTGCATAACACCAGAAGAAGGTCGACTCATCCTCAATGATATCCACTCGGGGACCTGTGGTCATCATGCGTCCTCTCGGACCATCGTGGCCAAAGCATACCGAGCCGGATTTTACTGGCCAAAGGCGAATGAGATGGCAAAAGAGATAGTGGATAAGTGCGAGGGATGTCAGTTCTACTCGAATATGTCGCACAAGCCTGCGTCAGCTCTGAAGACCATCCCACTCATTTGGCCTTTCGCATTATGGGGACTGGACATGGTCGGTCCTTTGAGAACAGGACGAAGCGGCTTCACGCATGTACTGGTGGCAGTCGACAAGTTCACCAAGTGGATAGAGGCTAAACCAATCAAGAGCCTTGACACCGGTACTGCTGTTAGCTTCATCAGGGAACTAATATTCAGATATGGAGTCCCACACAGCATCATTACGGATAATGGGTCGAACTTTGACTCGGAGGAATTCAGAAATTTCTGTAGCTCCCAAGGCACACGGGTCGACTACGCTTCAGTCGCCCATCCGCAATCGAACGGACAAGCAGAGCGAGCCAATGGCCTGATTCTCAAGGGATTGAAACCCCGACTGATGCGTGATCTCAAGCATGCAGCTGGAGCTTGGGTGACGAACTTCCCTCAGTGCTTTGGGGACTGCGGACCACACCTAATCGGTCGACCGGAAGAACTCCATTCTTCTTGGTCTACGGAGCTGAAGCAGTCTTACCGAGTGATCTTCTCCACAATGCTCCTCGAGTCGAAATCTACAACGAAGCAGAGGCTGAACAAGCACGGCAGGACGCAGTCGACCTTTTAGAGGAAGAAAGGGAGATGGCTCTGATCCGGTCGACCATCTACCAACAAGATTTGCGTCGTTTCCACGCCAGAAATGTGAGAGGTCGAGCCTTCCAGGAAGGAGATTTAGTTCTCCGAGTGGATCAGCACAAATCACACAAGCTTGCTCCTTCTTGGGAAGGTCCCTTCATCGTCACCAAGGTTCTCCACAATGGGGCGTATCGTCTTTACAACGTCGAGCATAATATCGACGAGCCCCGAGCTTGGAACGCGGAACTACTCCGCCCATTTTATACTTAAGTTTTAACACTCGGATGAGTGGCAATAAAGTACTTCTGTAGTTCATGGACCTCAAAATAATAGTGTCATAGTTCCTCCATAATTTCTGTCACTTTTTATTTTTGTCCAATAAAATTCCCCCTCAGTAGGTGACTTAGCTGCGAATCCGTTTCGCCTAAGTTTGTAAAAATCCTACCGAGTGGTGAGCCAGACTCCCACTCGGAGGCTTAGCTGCGAATCCGTTTCGCCTAAGTTATCAAAATCCTACCGAGTGGTAAGCCAGACTTCCACTTGGAGGCTTAGCTACAGTCCAAGGACTCGCCTAAGTTTGTCAAAATCCTACCGAGTGGAGAGCAGACCTCTCACTCGGGGGCTTAGCTGCAGTCCAAGGACTTGCCTAAGTTATCAAAATCCTACCGAGTGGTAAGCCAGACTTCCACTCGGAGGCTTAGCTGCAGTCCAAGGACTCGCCTAAGTTATCAAAATCCTACCGAGTGGTAAGCCAGACTTCCACTCGGAGGCTTAGCTGCAGTCCAAGGACTCGCCTAAGTTTGTCAAAATCCTACCGAGTGAAGAGCAACCCTCTCACTCGGGGGCTTAGCTGCAGTCCAAGCACTCGCCTAA